>NW_013665895.1:146909-151172 GCF_000517525.1 Limulus polyphemus
CGCAACACAAGATTATGGAGTTGGGTTGGGAAGTTCTCCCCCACCCACCATATTCTCCAGATATGGCATCATCAGATGACTATTTTTTCGTTCGTTGCAACACAATCTTAATGGGAAAACGTATGCAAATGTGGAAGGAGTTAAAGAGGACATCGATATGTTTTTTTGCTTTAAAGCCAAGTGATTTCTTTAATCAGGGCATTAACAACCTGACTGTAAGATGGAAAAGCATCATCGATAAGAATGTAGACTATTTCATTTAATAAATGTTTTGCTTGATATATAAGTTGTTCGGGTTTTTTCATCTAAAAAAAGCGACATTAATTTCTTGACAACGTAATAGGTTTCATACGTTCTTTGGCGTATGTAGGTGTTAGAGACTGATTTAGTTGAACGTACACCATTACGGCCTTTCACTATAAAAATCTACAAAGATGCTTATTTAAACTCATTAAACTATCATTCTTATGTTACTAGAAATTGATATGTTTTTGGTCTTAATGATTTTTTCTTACTGCCGTGTTTTTAAATCATTTAGTGAGAAACGTTTTTCCGATATCACATAATTTGTATTTAATCTGATATTAGGATATGAGCTTCCTTAGCTTGCAAAGCGAGAACACTTTTATTATTATTTTCATATGATGAGACATCACATAAGACTTCAAATCGTTATTAACCTCCCTTAGTAAAGTATTGCATATTTCACAACTAGAAATGTATAAAAGTGACTTTGTGGATGTACCTTCGATTTCTAACAAGAAAACTTTAAATTTGAAGTATTGTTTTCTTTTCTTTCTGAATTATAGGAAAACCAAGTATAATAACTTAAAATATTTATAATACACACACAAATATTTACTTTTTTTAACAGACACAGTGTGTTATCTTTGGATACAGAAGGCCAGTGAAGATATAGGATAAGTAAGGGCAGAGAGCTGAAGAAAAGAAACAGCATGGGAGCGAATAGATGACAGACTACACCTCAAAAATACAAAAAAATGTGTCATTAATTATGGGTGCAACTATATGGGTACAATAATAAAACAAATAAAAAAACATTAATAGAGAGAAATTGGAATGATGAATAAATTAAGCAGGGAAGAGCATCAGTAACAGAGAAATGACAATAACATAGCAGGTATTGAAAATACAAGATTATAATAGCAGATAACGTAAGAGAAGTCTGAATAAAGTGTTACTGTAGTAGAAATAGGGAATATAATATTAGCATATGTAAAGAGAAGATATTAATATTGCAGAAAATATCTCAAGTAAAAGTAGTAATAGTAGGGATAATGTTCAAATGTTGCAGATGTAGGTATACCTGTAGTAGTAACAGAGAACGTGTATATTATGCGAGTTCGAATTTTCACGCTAAAAGTGAGTCTTCTAAGTCACGGGTTGAATAGTTGAACATTGCAATCGAAAAAGAGGCTTTGCATAGTTAGGTGGTTAGGACAATTGACTCGGAATGTGAAGCTGGAGGGAATGAATTAAAATTAAGATTCGACAAGATGGAAAACACTGTACTTTGGGTGTAGGTTCCTCTTGTACACTCCCGGAATTCAACAATGGGGTCGCAGGTTTGAATCCTTTCGTCAAACATGCCGTGGAGACACTATAATGTGATAATCAATCACACTCTTAGTTGGTAAAGATTAATACAGGAGTTGGCGGTGGGTGTTGTTGACTAACTACCTTCCCTCTAGTCTATCGCTTCTAAATTAAAGACGGCTAGCGTATATAGCCTTGGAGTAGCCTTGCGCGAAACTCAATAAAACAATCAAATAAACAAACAAATTAAAAACAGAAATACTGATTCATATATATATATTTTCTCAGTGAGTTTCGTTTACTCCGTACGAAAAAATAAAATAAATGATAATTGACGACATATCAGGCTGTTATGAGATTCCCATCTCAATAGAATTGATGTAAGTATGTACATTGTTACTTTTTTATAACTGGTGCAAAGAATATGCGATGATAAGTGTCATCAAGTTGCCAATAAAGAATGCCTTATTTCCAAACATTACTTTACTAATGAAGCAAAAAGCGTCAGGTAAGAGTTGAGATCAAGAGTTATGAAGAAAAAATGTCTTATATATTTCAAGACCAGATCCTCTCTTTCGAACATTGGAGAAACATAAAAGCGGATAAGAAGCACTGGAGTCTGTTTAATTAAATCTATTAAACGTTTCTTTCTAAATCAGATCTTGTTTTAAATGAATTATAAACAATTCGTGATTTTTGTAAGTCACAATATATTTATTTACGAGAATTGTGTTAAAATGTTGGTATTTTGAAATAATTAAAACAATATTGTGACCCATGTGTACACAGTTTCTCGTTTTCTAGGAAAATAATACATTTTTGATTGTTATTAAAATGACTGTTTAATTAGTAATTTCTAAATTAAAGACTAGCGTTTATGCAGATAAACGGTCTGAGAAATGTCCACCAGTCGATTTAACGATCGCTCATTTTAATAAGCTCTGCAGCATATTTTTCATTGCAAAAGGCTCCATCATGAGACTGTAATATCTAAAGTACATCACTCCTCCCTGTTTGCTTTCCATAGTACAACTAATGTAAGAGGACGACGATTTTCCAGCACCCATTTCAACACTCTGATCGCACAGAAATCCATAGGCGACTTGATCAATATGTGTTCGAATTGAATATCCATTTCATTTTCCAGCTGCTTTAGGTAAGTGACGGTTGAACGGGTATGTCGTGGAAGCAACATGCGCACACCGAAACATTATATCCGTTCTGGTTGTAAACTGAACTGGTTATTCAATTATACTATAAATCAATTTAATATGATGTACACAACCTTCTGTATAAGTAGCAAAGCGTGCTTAGTAAAGTGAATTTGTTTTCCAAAAAAATGAAATATCATTTAGTTTAGTACCGTCAAGAAGTTGTTAAATTCGACGTTTTCTTTCAATTATATTGTGAATTGCAAATTGACGAAATACAATGGCGAAATTAAGACTGTTTGAACTAAAAGCTTCATGTCAATTTTCTGTTAGACATAATAAACTAAAAATTTGTCTAAAACCTAAGATTCAAAATATTAAATCAATAATGAGTACTATATGCATTCACTTTATTTCATATGTTTGAATAGTTTTAAACTTCACGCAATGCTAGAGCTCTGATCATCGTTAACTAATTTAGCGCAAGAACGCTAACCAATTTTATTCACTGTTTGGCCTCCACTTTTTTTAATGCTGCTCGACCTAAGTATAAATGTTAAAAGTTTTTTCATAGCACTGAGTATGCTTAATCTATCATGCTTTCCCGAGGAAACATAACTAGAACAAAATAATGATATTCCTACTGATAAGTAAAACATTACTAATATAGTATAATACTATGGAAGTTACACATTTTATCTTCACTTTTAGTTGTCTTAGCAGCGTTGTACAAAAAAAGAAAAAACATCTGGGAAGAGCCATAGAAATGCCAGGTTTATCACAAGTGAATTACTATGTATTTATTATACTCCAAAAGTAATAAAACACCATAACAAATGTATATTTTGATTGAATTAAGCCTTAAAAAGCATTCCTCTTTATGAAAGTACAACATGTGTGAATCCTAATTTCTGTAACTTGTCTTCGATACTAATAAATAATTCTTGTTCAGTAACAAATCACAGACTGTTATACGTTTTTCTTTCTCGAGATAAAATTATGACAGTAATAACACTTATGAGGTGCTTATCTCGTAGTTGAATTTGAAATAAGTTTGTATATTACTTTTGGCTAAACAGATGAAAGATAGTCTCCTAGAAATAAGATTAAACAAAATACTTTAAACAGCTGATGAATAACTGAAACAAATTTAATATATTTTGTTTATTAATACACAAATATATGCAAACTTATCAATATTATAAACGAGTCGTTTGCAATGTTTGCGTTCAAGATGCAGAATGTTCAACCAGGACATAGTCACCTATACTAAAAAGTAGCCCATAATTGTAGTCTGTTTGTTTGTCGTGGCGCAACATTTCAAACTCTTTCCGACTTCTGATCACTCTGTATCTTTTACAGGTTCCTGAGTACTACCCATATGGATTCCAAAACCAATTACTTTACTTAATGTCTAGGCCGGCATGGCCAGGTGGATAAGGCGCTCGACTCGCAATCTGAGGGTCGCGGGTTCGAATCCCCGTCCCACCGAACATGCTCGCCCTTTCAGCCGTGGGGCGTTATAATGTGACGGTCAATCCCCCTATTCGTTGGT
>NW_013665895.1:151182-153682 GCF_000517525.1 Limulus polyphemus
CGTTTAGCTTTGCGCGAAATTCAAAAACAAACAAACTTAATGTCTAATTGTATTCCAAAACCAATTACTTTACTTAATGTCTAATTGTATTCCAAAACCAATTACTTTACTTAATGTCTAATTGTATTCCAAAACCAATTACTTTACTTAATGCCTAATTGTTACGAGTCTGACAGCAATCCAATTTACCCTCTTGCTACCGACCAATGACCTGGATGCATACCTTTCTGTCATTCACGTGAAGCCAACCAAATAAATGTCTCTTTTGAAACCGGTATCTTTGCTAGTTTCAGTCATATAATTGTTTTTTAGTATAGGTTAATAATGGCTGGAGACGGCTTGAATGGGTAATGAAGAAAAACTTTAATACAACAGCAAATGTACAACGTTTCGACAAGGTTTTGTCATCATCAGGTACAAAGGTATAGGTTGTTGTAAGAATAATTTGTTATTCATATTTTTTTCCCATTTCGTGTTTCCGCACCTACAATGCTTAACTATTTTCTAATGTTTATTATGTAGATTTAAAGGTAGAATAAAAACAATATTTTATGAAATTAACACCAAGAGAAAATATACACATGAACTATCCATAAAATTTGTATCTACGTAAAAATAGATGGACAAACATACAGATATTAAAGTTGATTTTTTTACAAATCAAACGACAGTAAATAATTGGGATCACTGTTTTTCTAGATAAATGACGTTACATGTTTAGTTTCTTTTATTTTCAAAGATTTTATAATATTTGAAAAATATGAAATGTTTAAGAAACCAAAATAATTAAATTTTGTAGGTATATTTGATAAGAAATATAAATTATACAAAGGTGTTTATTTCTTAGATATCTCCTTCAAATTGGCTTTGATACATTATACTTCATTAATTGTGGATATTAAAACTAGAAAAATAAGTTTAATATCTACAACCAAGATTTTAAGTATAATATTGAACTATATCTATTGATGGTATGTTTTATATCAGAGCTGTAGTTATGACTTTACTCAGATAATGGTTACTTGTCATTTTTTGCAAAACGTCTTATTTTCTCAGTAAAATGTGCAATGACTTAAAGGGAAACCCCCAAAATTACGGTCTATGGACACCAAAGAAGTTAAAGAAAACATATGTAGAACTTTACACTTTTGAAAAACCCACTTCTTATCCGATACTAGTTATTTTCTTGTTTCAAAAAAGGAGTAATGACGACTTTAGAAGAAAAAAAAAGCGCAGATGTGCATTGAAGGAGGAATAGGAAAACGTCAGTGTTACCATTATATCGTCCACAATGATTTTTGTATTCAGTAACGATATATAAAAACAGTTGTACCCTCAAAAAGCAACTTACAACTTTAAATATAAATATGTAACTGGTGATTTTAGAAAATGGTTAAAAAATACTTATTTAATAAGAAATTTATATCAAATAAAATTGTGAATAATAATATAAGGTGAAATATACTAAAATGTTCTAGAATTAATAATTATTAATCTATATAAAACAAACAAGTTAATTGTTCGAAGTCCTATTCACAGTACATCAGTTATTCAAGCCAGAATTTGTAACCACTCTTGATTTTGTTTTTATCTTTTTTAAAGACTTGCATTTAAAGAAGATTAAAAGCTAATAGAAACTAAACACAGTTTCACTTTTTTGATAGTTTGAAGCAGTCATTTAATAACTGATGCAAATTTCTCTTTAAAAACGTGTTTTCCCTTATTTGTTCTTAATCCAATTCAAACTGGTTTTTTGAACTGGCAACAATGCAACAAATAGTATACAATAATATGTAATTTAGAAATAAGAAATACAAGCTGTTTTTCTACATCTCATGTGGACAATAGTTTACTTTGAACACGTTAAACTATCAGCTATTCACATTGCTCTACACAAAAGATTGACTATTGTCCAAGCTTTTATGATTGTTTGTTTAAAACCTATCTATTTTTTGTATGTTTCTGAGTTAGATAACTTAAAAACAAATTTAAGAAACGTTCGTTCTTCAAACCGGATCTGTTCATTCATAGTTAAGAATTTTGTAGTAATATGTTATGAGGCACATTTTAATTTTAAGAATTATTTAGACTTCTTCAAGTCTCAATTACACAACATAAAAAGTCCTAACTTTAAGGCCTATTTGTCTGTAGTATAGCCAGAGTATACATCCTTTTATGTATACTAATTCACTCAAGAAGCTAAAGTTACTTGGCATATTGATCCATTGTCAGGTTTAAATGGCTTTATTTCTGTACACGTTCATGCAAGTTGGACAAGCTGTTCTGAACAAGCTTTGGGTCATAATACGTAATATGATTTGAGGTTTTTATTTTCTGGGAAGAACGTACCAAAATCATGTCTGAAGATGATGACCAATATCAGTCTGAACGAAATTGCTTACACTGAATAAATCACCTCTTTATGCTTGTTTGTTTGTTTTTGGAATTTAGCGCAAAGCTACACGAGGGCTATCTGCGCTAGCCGTCCCTAATTTAGCAG
>NW_013665895.1:154625-166799 GCF_000517525.1 Limulus polyphemus
CTTTATCCACCTGGCCATGCCAGGCACCCTCTTTATGCAAATACAGACATAAATCTTATAGATGAACATATATTGGTAGTTTGTATATCACAAATAAAGACACAAATCTTATACATGAACATATAATGGTAGTTTGTATATCCCAAATAAAGACATAAATCTTATACATGAACATGTAATGGTAGTTTGTATATCACAAATAAAGACATAAATCTTATACATGAACATGTAATGGTAGTTTGTATATCACAAATAAAGACACAAATCTTATACATGAACATATAATGGTAGTTTGTTTATCACAAATAAAGACACAAATCTTATACATGAACATACAATGGTAGTTTGTATATCACAAATAAAGACACAAATCTTACATATGAACATATAATGGTAGTTTGTTTATCACAAATAAAGACACAAATCTTAAACACGAACATGTAATGGTAGTTTGTACATCACAATAAAATGTTGAAATAAATATTTAAGGATTGTCTATATATGTATAACTCGAGAACTTTTACCTCACTTTACTGTCATTAACTCGAGGACGTTTCTCATATTCACTAAGTTCATGTCAAGAAAGGACCATCAAACGTAGTTCTCTCCTTTTTCTTACGAAGTGTTTTAATATGTTTCTTGAACATGTATGGATTATTTATGAATTAATTAGAGTTAGTATGAGACCGCTCTGCTTGTTTTACACCTTTCTTGAAGATTATTAAAAAAATGTTGAGAACCCAGTGGGAACCAAGTATTTATGAAGGAAAAATCAAGGAATGATGAAGATTACTCTCTTGAAAGATTTGTCTTATTAGGATTGTTTGTTTGTTTGTAATTATGCACAAAGCTACACAATTGGCTATCTGTGCTCTGCCCACCACTGGTATCGAAACCCGGATTCTAGCGTTGTAAGTCCGCAGACATACCGCTGTGCCACTGGGGGGCGTCTGATTAAGAATAACACTCATTGCGATTGTGCGCATTTCATTCAGCTTTCAAGTGTACAAGAAAGTAATGTCCATGCAGTATTGAAAACCAAAGGGGACAGAGTGTCATTATTCAGACAGATGCCCCCCCCCCCAGTTGCTGAGGGGTAAGTCAGAAGGCTTACAACACTAAAAACAGAGTTTGGATACCCGCAGTGGGCACAGTACAGAGAGTTCATTGTGTGGTTTTGCGCTTAACAACAAACAAATAAAGCAAAACAGGCAAAATACAAACGAAGAGTTAGAATTACAATTTAGAGTGTAATCTCAGATCTGTAAGGTATTTTCATGTTTTTCTTTAAAAAAATATTGTTTTATTTCGAAATCAAAAACGAAAGTTCCACTGTTTGTTATATAGTATACTACATCATTTAAGCACTATGAATGCTAACCCAAGACTGCGACCTTGAACTAGTATTTAATTATTTCAATAGCACCGAATATTACGGTCATATGAAACGCAACCCATAGGCCAGATTTGATAAGTTTTATATTGAGAAATCAGATAATACTTAACATTTACACATGAGACGAGTACTATAAAAATGAGCTCGTTTAAAATTTATTCGATTTCTTATAACTTCGTTCTCTAATAAATTCAAGTATTTTTACTTAAAATAGTTACGAATAAAAAAAGTTAACTATACGTTCGTTACAAAGCGACTGCTATTGTAATAAACAAGAATTAATCATTGCAATAATATGTATATGAAAGGGATACATACATAAAATCAGCTTCCGTTTTCTTTTGGCCCTTACTAATTTCACGTTTTCTTTGTCGTTGATGGATACTTAGTTGTTTCAATAAGCTTTTATTGCCGCCATAGGGCTGCAGAGGCGACAGCACGACGCATTGCTGGCAAAGGACAATTCCCACGATGATGGAAGATCCTAGCACTCAAACGCCCCAAGCAGGACCGGTTTCAGTGCGAGACTATTGTATCAGGGTATTGGCCCAGGTAAGCACAACTTCGTTAGTTTGTTCTAGTGGACACTAAATTAAAACGATAAGTCGTTTTTAGAGCCAATTATGCATTTACATATATTAACAATAGCGTATAATGAGAGTAAAAACAAAAACCACATGAAGTACAACAGTATAGAAACTAGTTAGCAGCTGGATTTGAGTGGGAAAAAAAATCAAGATGTCTCACGTATTACTTTTTGTCTTTCAAAATCAACTTAATAGGAAATATGTTTAGGAAAGCTTTCTTCTGTAATGCGGTAGAAAATAACATCTGATTAGTTCTGAAATAGTGCAAACAAATAAAGTTCATTTTTTGGTAAAGCAAAAGATTATTTTGGATGAAAGTTTATTTCTTTTAATTCCAAATTAAGTAAATGGTTCTTACACTATTCCTGTGGACAGGAGGCTACACTTACACTATTCCTGTGGACGGAATAGTGTAAGTGTAGCCTCATGTCCACAGGAATAGTGTAAGTGTAGCCTCATGTCCACAATGAGGCTACACTATAGTTTAAAGTGTGTTCAATACTTTTGAATTTTTAGAGTGGAGTGCGTGATATTTTCTAATGTTATTTCTAGAAAATCAAAAAAATAAATATTCAATATAATATCGCGAATATTCATATTTATGTGGGCAAGAACGTTCAACACAAATATACAAGAAAGCTTTTACTATTTAGACCAGTTTTATCTAACTTTATCAAGTCAGGCGTATTCGTCAAGCCGAGAATTAATCTCATCAAACCAAATCAATTTCGCTTGTTTTTTTCTAACTTGCTCAGTTTAATAACTCGATTAACAAACCACAAAGCCTTTGTTTTAACATTAGGCCAATGACATTATGTTTTGTTGCGCGGAAGTATAAATATTTTAATCAAACTTTTTCAACCGTTCAGCAGAAACTTTTGGAGAATGGACATTATATGAAAGTAACTGTCTTGGTTTCATATAACTGGAATTTAAGTTTTCAGGTTATTGTGTAATAATTAGGTCACTGCGACCAACGTTTCTGTGACAAGTGCTGCTTAACGAAGTTTCGGTTTTTTTTTTTCAAGCTTTGGAATTCAACAAAGAGTTCTGTGTTGTTCACTTGTGTTAAAACTAGAAACCATATGAATATTTATCCTCTACATTATGAGTAATTTTAATATTCTACTGGTTCTCGGAAAGGAGTAACATACCTGCTAAGTTTTCTTAAAGCAATGAAATTCATATTTCATGTTATAGTCTGGCAAAAAAGTATCCAACACGATCACTAAAAACTTCTTTCGATAAAACATTTTTTTCTTAACATTACAAGTGACTGGTTGGTTATGAATTACATTAAGTCCTGAACTACTTATAAAGACGTAGTTTTTCTATTAATAACTCTTAGGGTGAGAGTTTCTCTTTCATTTATAAAAAAACACCAACAATAAAATCGAGAAGTTATTTTTTCAAGCTTATTTAGCTGAATAATCTCAACCTGCAGTGAAAGACAGCAGTTTGTATGTTTGGTTTGTTTTAAATTTCGCGCAATGCTGCACGAGGGCTATCTGCGCCAGCCGTCCCTAATTTAACAATGTAAGACTAGAGGGAAGGCAGCTAGTCATCACCACCCACCGCCAACTCTTAGGCTACTCTTTTACCAACGAATAGAGGGATTGACTGTCACATTATGACGCCTCTACGGCTGGAAGGGCGAGTATGTTTTGTTTGACGGAGATTCGAACCCCGGGCCCGCATATTGCGAGTCGAGCTCCCTAACCACCTGGCCATGCCGGATCCGAAAGACAGCAGAATAACAATGATTTATTAAAGTTACAAAACATGAACTTGACACTCTATGAAATAAGAAAATGGCGAAATATAGACCTTCTAGTGTGAGAGAGTAGAGGAGATATACCTGCTCCCAGAAATAAATATCTGTACAATATTTTAAGTTCGAGAACATATTTTTATATCTAAGATTAAAACAAAATTGACAAATGTTTCAGTCTGATGAGTTTATTGATTATTCATTACAGAAATCATAAATTATTTCTATTGATTAACCTTTTATGTTTTTTTATATGATTAACATATACTGGGTGTATCAAACAAATGCATTTGATTTGAGATTTTTCCGAAGCAGTTAATCTTTTATTCCATTCCTTGCATTAGAACTCTTTGATGCCTGATACTATTAAGTAAATGAAAGCAACAAATTACACATATTTTTAATGTCAAAACTTTAACTTGTTTTAGTGAATAATAGTATTATTACATTTCTTTACCGTACATTCCCTTCAGTGTCAGGCCGAGCGTGGCCCAATGGTTAGCATACCGTTACCACATACACACACACAAAATATGTAATAAAAAAAAAAAGGTGTGCTTCTCACCTTGGAGCCTTGGGTCTGTTACATCAGGGATGGGTAAATACCATTACTATTCTGTCTGTTAATAATAGTTCAAGAGCTGACGGTAGGTAATGTTGACTAGCTGCCTTTCGTTTGGTTCATTACTTGAAAATTAGGGAGGGTTAGCGCAGATAGCTCTCGTGTTTCCTTGCGCAAAGTCCAACAAACAAATAAATACACTTTATGTATAACAATACGACTTGTTTCCGTCATAATGCTGTTAAATAAATACATCTTGTGTACAACAATACGACTTGTTTCCGTCAAAATGCTGTTAAATAGATACATCTTATGCACAACAATACGACTTGTTTCCGTCAAAATGCTGTTAAATAAATACATCTTATGCACAACAATACGACTTGTTTCCGTCAAAATGCTGTTCCTTTCTAACATACATATTGTTTCTATGAGCAGTAGATACCACATACAAATTGTATGTGATTCTGATACTTGGTCTATAACGAGGATGAATTAATATTTGAAGGTAATTATGAACATTAATCAAATAGTCCATCAAAGTTTAAAGTGTGAACTATTTTGCAGGGTTAATAATGAAACTAAATATTTTCACATTATAAATTTATCATAAAACTCGTAGATTCGATGACGAGATACCCACTTTGAGACTAATAATGGTTGGAGACGGCTTGAATGGGTAATGAAGAAAACTTTAATATAAGTTTAACATAACAGCAAATGTACAACGTTTCGACAAGGTTTTGTCATCATCGAACATTTGCTGTTATGTTCAACTTATATTAAAGTTTTCTTCATTACCCATTCAAACCGTCTCCAACCATTATTAAAACTCGTAGACGGTTTTGAATAAACAACTTGTAGAATAACAAGCGGTATAAAAAACCTCTCACTCCACAACGTTTTCAAATAGTCTGTCTTCCAGAGGCTAAGTACATTTATATTATGATAACAAGTTAAGGAATTCTATCCACAATATATTATTGAGTTTAAAAACTGAGTAACTCAATGTTTCTTATCAAAAGGTTGTTTATCAATGAATCTAATCTATGATTCAATGCAGTGTTATTATTATTGTAGGTTTTACTTTTCGTATCTATTGATTTATTATATGCACTTCTTAAAGGCTTGTCTTATAGAATTAGTTTCGTTAATTTATAGGTGACTTTTCAGTTTTGTTATTGGTAAGTTTCGTAGAACTGTCATGATAAATCGGATTATTTCTCCAACATTCTTGAACTAAAATGTTTTCGTCTAATTCATCAGAAAGAACCAACATATGGTTTAGTTCCAACTTTGCAATTTAGTTCACTTCCATCCATTACTATTTTTTCAAAATCATTATTCTCTGCCGTTTATTTTAAAAATTACCTTATAAACTTCATTTATGTAGTATATGTAAGATTTTCGAATTTTTAACGTTTTATAACTTTTATTCAATAAAAAAATTATGTGTTTTTTTATGGTTCCTTTACTAGATTACTGATCTTTAAATGTTCAAGTAACACAGAGGGAAGAAAAACCTGTTTTAGTTGGTTTTTTCTTATTCCATAATAACTTCATTCTTCTTCTTCCGATTTAAATCTATTTATATCAGATATACTAGAAAATATGTTAGTGAAATTTCAAATCGAATATCATTACTTGATTAGTTTACAATAGTAATAACATTTGTACCGAGCTTAGCAAAGCGGTTAACGTGTCGCGCTGAGGATCGGAGGGGTCCAAGGTTCGAAATGTGTCAGGCTCTGTATTAATTGTCTGTGCACTAAAAAAGTGAAAGGCAATCCAGTTATTTGATTCAAAAAGCTAGATATCAGAAAAAGCCCTTGTGGAAGCGGGTGCTGTTAGCTGGATGCCTCCATTTGGTCAAGTTCCTCAAGTTCCAGACTAGAGACGGCTGTACATTTATAAAAAAATTGATAACCTGGCCGTTCAGCCCACATGGGCATAAGGTGTCGTTCAAGTGGGAAATTGCAATAACTACTATGCTCTTTTCTTGATAATTATTTGGGTAATTCACGATTCTTTAAACAGGATTGCCAAGGTAAGTGATTTTCTGTTTTACGCTTTTCTTTTCCAGGTGTGACGTACGTATTAAGTTATCAAATAAAAAATCAGCATTTATGTTTGTATTGAGGAATTCTAAAAACACTGCTTGGCTGTAATCACAAATAAAAATATTAAAATATAATTGGAAAGCCATCTCTGAATCAGTATATATATATATGTGTGTGTGTGTGTGTGTGTATGCATATCTTATAAAACATAACTCATGGACTTCATAGAAAAGAAAATTAATTGAAGGACAAGTAAGCTTATTTCGACCCGTGTAAGCGTAAAGGCCAAACGAACTAGCTAATTTTTTTTTTAATGTAAATTGTTTTTCAAAAGCGTTTCATTTGATAATTTGCCGATCTAAGTAGAAATTTTCTTCCCAACTATCTAGGTATACTGCCATCAGTTATAGCTGATAAAAAGAGAAAGGAAATCGCAACAAATGTATATAATAATTTCAATAGAACTTGACCGAAACTTCAACATTTCATTAAACACGGTAAGAACTTCAAAACGTGAGTAATTTATCAACATGTTAAGTACAGAGGAGATATGAATTAGTAATGAACTGTAATATTATGTTTTAATCAAAATTTCAAATATCTATAGCGTCTGTCGGTGAGGATTAACGAACAAATCCAAAAACTTATTTAAGGATATTATGACGTCTACGGTGGATTATCAGTCACATCAAGTATACAGAAGATGTTATTTGTTAATGAGACCACAAGTCTCGCTATGTAAGTAAAGTGAGGCATTGTGCTTTTCTTTAATTACTATTTTTGAACATTTCGTTCTTCCTCATATCACAGAATGTGCCAATAGTTTAATACTATTTAAAAAAAATCAGAAACAGTAATTCCTAAAGACGTGTTATGAAAAACAAATTTTTACTGCAACTGTGGGTGCGATTTTAAAGTAGTAGTCAGTCTCCTTATTCACTTCAAAGAGCCCTTGTGGTGGGTACTGCTGGATGGCTGCTTGTTATGTGATCAGTTGTTAAAAGTTAGAGACGGCTATAACTAAATCCTAGTGATTTCTGATCTGGCCATTTAACTCACGGCGCATAAGATGGCGTTCAGGTTGAGATCTCCAATCTCTTACAGATAGCAACATTTCATAGAAATAGAATCTGTGAAACCCTTCTGATAGTCAGATATTTATATTAAAAAAAACCCAGCAAACACTTGATGAAGTCATATGAAGAAGCTACATTTTGGCATCTATCACGCGAGGGCTCAGTGTATAATCGAAAATAATATCTTAATTTTATCGTCATATAATATATTTTTCATGTTAACATCCTCATACTAATTCAGTTCTAAATTTCCGAAGTCTTGGTCGTGATTTTAGTTGTTAAATACGACCTTTTATGTGATATAAATCTTGACTTCTGGGTGAAATAAAGCTATTATTTTATTTTCTAGCATTATTAAGCAACAATAACATCGGATTACACGGCTTTAATAACTATAATCATGACATTCTATCATTGTTTCCTGTCTGTTTTGTAGAACACATTACTTCTAAAATTGTATACTAAAAAATTCACTGAATAATAAATGTGACAACCATCCGCATAACATCTAAATATGAATATATATAAATTAAGTTATATAACACATAATATATAATAGGAAAATCAAAATCGTATAAACAAGCGTCCTATGCGTTTTTCATTGTAAATGTGCCCGAGAAGGTCAAGTTGATGCCCAAATTTATGTAGAATAAGCCTTTTTGTAATATGTAAAATGAAAGGAATTATTGATAACTTTTTCAGTTGCCCGTTACAACATTTACCCTGATCTTGTGTGATTTATAGAAGTGTCTTGCCTCAACGTTATTAAACAACACAATTCTAATACAACAATGATATACAATGACGTTTGCAGGAGTGAACAATACAGACAATGGCTATACAAATTTTAGGCAAATGATTTTAGTTAGCTTGCATATTTGGTCATTGTTTAATAATGCTTTCATGATGTTATTGTAAGCGAAAAAGTCGATAAGTAAAAAGAAACTCCGGAACTGGGGCTTGAATTAACTCTATCCACTTGAGCTATCCAAGAGTACAAACCGTCACTGTCTCACAAACTTTTTAACTCTAAGTATAAAACTTCGTGTTACTTTGTGTTGTTGCGGTTAGGTAATTAGTGAGTTCATCTACCACCATCCAACCAAATTATTGGAGATTAACTAGACTCACACACATATATTTTTATTATTACTATATGAAGTTCTCATTATGAACTCGACCTGGCAACGACTGGTGGTTAGGGCGATCGCCTCGCAATGTGCGGGCCGCGGGCACAAATCCCCGTCACACCGAACATGCTTGCACTTTCCATCATGAAGGCCTCATAATGGGACGGTCAATCCCACTATTCGTTGGTGGTGGGTGGTGATGACTAGCTGCCTTCCCTCTAGTCTATTACTGCTAAATTAGGGACGGCTAGCATAGATAGTCCTCGTGTAGGTTTGTGCGAAATTCGAAACAAACCAAACATAATATGAACCATTAAAAGTACATTTCCAAAGAAACATTATTGTAAGCGAAATAGCCGATAAGTGAAAAAAATAAAAAGGATCTCATAGTTAAAAATCCTTGTGAGTGAGAGAGGAGAGACCCAGTTTGTATTTTCGAAGATCTCACTTGATATATCATTGTGTATATTGACCAAAGGTCCTGGTTCAACTCTCATTCTTGAATATCATTTTTTCGCTTACAACAATGTTTCTATGAAAATGTACTTTCAGTGACCCATAATATGAGCTTTCGTGATATTTTCTCATGCTTTAGTGTTCAAATAAACGCTTTAGTAAGATAGAATTTTTACAAGAACTTTTACTCTAGAGCATAAAATGTTATTTACAAATTTCCCTTTAAATTAGAATCTACACAGCTTGTTAAATACTGCTAATAGAACATTTGCTCTGTGAGTGATAATAACAGTGAACAATACTACTTTTAATTCTATAAGTCCGCCTTCCAGTTTTGAAACCAGTAAATTAAATTACAAATATGTGGAGGAGGGGGGGAATTACGTGGAAATACAGCTGGATAGAATGACGTGTCGGCAAACGATTTTTATTGTCTATGTATCTAAATAATTTTGCTATTGTTGTTGGGACAGCGGGAGGTTTACGGACTTACAACGCTGAAATCCGGGGTTCGATACCTGGTTGTGGACACAGCAGATAGCACAATGTGATTTTGCTCCAAATCAATCATCTAAACAAACAGTTATTATTGTTCTATTAATGTGGACTTATTCTATATAGTTATGTTAGCGACATTCACGGTCGTTCGTTGGTTTTGGTGAACCTTAGTCGAATAAACAATGAAAATATGTCATGGTGTGAACGCCTTTTCTGAGCTAACGAAGCATGGTTAAAATTAATTATACTTGTCATAAAACATGTATTTTATAATACTACATTCTTTATCTAGTTCTTTAGGGATTTTCGTCATATTCACTGCTGATCACTAGCGTGTTTATTGTATTTTAGCCAGCCTGACGAACACTGGATTGAGCAAAACACATCGTCAATTACGTGTAGCCAGCTGGAATCTTTATCTATGCTCTAAAGGCGATATGCTAACTATAATAGCAGTAGTTCTATTATTACATTATTTTTGTTAATCTGAGGGTTTATAGGCGCCTGTTTGCCTGAGCTAAAAAATCTTATTTGTTTAAAGTTAAAACAAACAGACGTGTTTAATATTCGAAGTTTGAGATTCTGAATTTGTACAAACAATATTATTTCTAAACTCAGGTGTCCAAACCAGTTATATTCAGTCTGTGGAAATCAGTGACGTGTACAAAGATAATGAAATGACTCGTACACAAAAGGTGGAATAAACTAAGTAAATGTTTATTGAAAAACTAAGAGTATCGGGTTATGTTTTTTATTATGGATATAAACTAATATATTTGATAGCTAAAGGCAATTTTGAATACACTTTGATAAATAGAACTAACAAAGATGATTCGTACAAACTAATGATCACCAAACATAAAGAATAAATAAACAAAAGGAAATAAATATTGGATTACTGAATCCTAATCTTCCAAAAAGTTTTGCTCTAAGATCTAAATCAACTCTAGAGAAACTTCTGTGCTACGTAATTTCCAATGATAATGCGTTTCCTACCCTCTAGTTACAATGTAGGGCCCAGTCCGCAACTTGTATTGCCTTAGGCCATTGTCTAGCTTTCAAAGCAAGAAAATAATATAATTCTTTGGACACGTCAAAATGCCGTATTTCTGTAACTGACAGAGGAAAAGGTCAAGGCATGTTAACAACTCATCCCTCCCTTTTTAGAATAGAATTCGAGCTTTAGATTTGAGTCAACAAACAAGATATATGATTAAATAAATGGATTATAAGCAAAAAACTAGAAATATTTATTCATAATTTCTGACTAAAACAAAGACATCTATGCTATTACTCTGTGAAATTTTAACTTTACTTAACATATATACCACAGAAAGTGTAGAAAAAAATTAAGCTACACAGGAAATTATGAACCAATTATCTGTCAAAAAGATCAGTTAAGAGTTTGGACAGAAATAATTAGAAAAATGAATATAAGAAAACTTGACTACCACAATACTGACAAAATACTAATAAGTCAACTGTGGTACTTCACTTTAGATAACGTAAGGAAACTTGACTACCACAATACTGACAAAATACTAATAAGTCAACTGTGGTACTTCACTTTAGATAGCGTAAGGAAACTTGACTACCACAATACTGACAAAATACTAATAAGTCAACTGTGGTACTTTCTATTTAGATAACGTAAGGAAACTTGACTACCACAATACTGACAAAATACTAATAAGTCAACTGTGGTACGTCACTTTAGATAACGTAAGAAAACTTGACTACCACAATACTGACAAAATACTAATAAGTCAACTGTGGTACTTCACTTTAGATAGCTGAATGTCATATTAAGTTATAAAGTATTGTTTGATTACTACTGAAAAGAAAAATTTTTAATATGTTAGGATGTCGGTGATTCAAAAAAATGTGTTAATGAATTTGAACCATTTTCGTTCTAATATATTGGAATGGAAACATAATACTTTTAGGTTTGTTTGTTTTTTAGGTAGTTTGTTGTTGTTTGTTAATAAGCACAAAGCTACACAATGGGCTATCTGTGCTCAGCTCACCACGGGTATCGAAACTCGGTTTCTAGCGTTGTACGTCCGCAGACATATCGTTGTGCCACTTGGGGGGGGGCAATACTTTTAGGAGCACTGAAAAAAAATCAGTTTAACTTACAAAGAGACTATTATACTAAAGTTTGAATAATTTCTAATTATTAAGTCCGCTTAATTAAATGTGAGTGAGTGGATCACATTTGATACTTATTTAGATAAATAAATAAAATATGAATAAAATAGTTTTATAAAAAATAAATTCTGATACTTAATAATTAAATATTGTGATGACTAAGTAAGAGCATTAGCTTAATTGGCCTCAAATGTCCGTAACACAGAACAAGGAAAATAAATAATAACACAAAACTGTGACAGAACAATACTGAGTTATTTTGCCATAGCTGCATAATGGTTATATGTTTACTACAGGGAATCGAACCCCATAGTTTTGCGTTGAAAGTTCGTATGCTTGCCGTTGACCTACCGTAGGACATTTGCCCTGAGACTAACATAGTATTAGGTCGTCAAGAAATTAATGTCGCCTTTTTTTAGATGAAAAAATCCGAACAACTGTATATCAAAACAAAAGGTTTATTAAATGAAATAGTCTCCATTCTTAT
>NW_013665895.1:166958-187276 GCF_000517525.1 Limulus polyphemus
CTATAATCTTGTATTGCGTCAAACGTGCCACATGTGGACGTGTATTGTCGTGAAGAAGAAGAACACCTTTCGTATTGACGAGTGAAGGGCGTTTCTGATAAAGGGCTTGATTTAAACGATCCAGTTGCTGACTATAGATTTCTGCATTAACAGTTCGCTATGGATTGAGGAGTATAAAATCAATTATTCGTTTGATGTCCCACCAAATACAAAGCATCAATTTCTACGGACGGAGTCCAGGTTTTGGGGTCGGAAGTGGTTTTTATCTGGGATTGAGTCATTATTTTTGGCGTTTAATTATCGCATAGAGAATCCATTTTTCATCACCGGTGACAGTTATGTTCAAAAATGGTTCACGCGCATTATGCACCAGAAGAGACCAAACAACGTTCACACGTTGGAAACGATGATCATCGGAGAGTTCGTGAGGCACCCAAACACCTTCTTTATGGAGTTTTTCCATAGTCCTTAGATGTTTACGTATTATTTCATGACAGATGTGCAATTTCAGGGCCATTTCACGCGTGTGTTGCCTTAGGTTAGACTCAACAAGCGTCTTCAGAGCATCAACGTCAATTCCAACATACCGGCCCCTGCCATCACAGTTTTTAAGGCTAAAGTCACCTGAACGAAATTTGCTGAACTATCGTTAATACTTACGAACGTTCGAAACATTTCCATAAACTTCTTTGATATTCTTTGTGGCTACAGAGGCGTTGTTTCCCTTCTTGTATTCAAACAGCATTACATGCACAATGTATGTCTCGTCGCCATCACTATAAGGGATTAGAGTAAATTAAACTTTACACATTATATAGGCTACACTAATGTGACGTTTAGGCGGTTCGTTTAACTATTGTAGTGATATACGTTTTTGAGGAGTGGTTAATGAAAGTGTTCCAAAACGCGACATCAATTTCTTGACGACCTAATAGGAACAGATGGAAAATCATAAAATTTGGAGCTGCTTGGAATAATGTAGAATAATCAGTTAACTAGTAGAAACTCTTTGATCCATACATCTTACATATTGTGTGCATAGCTTCCATCAAGTCATTCATTAGTCTGTGCAACGCAGAATCAACTAAAATCCATTACTTTTGACTTTGGTCAACTTTAAAAACAGATTTATCGTTAAATTCACCGAGTTTCATTCTTATCAACTGTTAATTGTTGGTTATCAACTTAAAAGTACCTGTTCTTTATATTGTACACACAGCATGGCCTGCTTTAAAACCAAAGTTAATACTAGTAATATCCTAAGTCCACTCTGAGAGTATTATTAACTAAAATTAGCCTGGTCTTTACTTTCTACATAAACTCAGGAATAGGCTAAATACGTTCTTATTAACTCGAAACAACTTGAACTTCACATCGTGAACAAATTTTGTGTTCATCTCACCCGTAGTAAACTTAATTTTTTGTTATCAGCTTCCTACAATGTAGTACAGACCTGCTTAATACACGACAGATAAATTTAAATGTTACCATGAATTCTAGTTTTCACTTAAATCAACTCTTGTCAACATTTAATATTCTGTTATGACCCAAAACGGTTCTTGAAATTCTACATATTGCAGAAAAATGGACAATTTTTCAAATTATCACTGTTACTATCGTCCATCTATTATCCATTTTGGGCTACTCGTTTATAAAGGAAAAGTGGAATTGACCATCACATAATAACTCCACCACGACTGAAAGATAAAAGCGTATTCGGTGACGGGATTCGAACCGTGTCCCACAGATTGGCAATCTAGTGCTTTAACCACCAGGCCATGTCAGATCAAAATATAAGGACTGGTTAATGTTGATCTCGTGATCATATATTCAGAACTATCATATCAAGATAAGACGGTCATTATAAAACATTATATCTTTCAAAAAAGACGATGACATAAAATTTGACGGAATTGGATTTGAATTGAAAACAGACGATACATTGTTACTCATAGCGCAAAGAACACGGAGGTTCTGAACAAAGCTATCTCTCTAAGGGTGTGTTCTTGTTCCATGAAAAAAAAAATGGAAAAAAAATATGCCCTGCAGTACAGTTAGGGGCGATTCTTCAGCCTGTGTTAGCTTTCCAGATGATCATGGTCTATGTTGAAATAAGTAACAGGTTGAGATTCGTTGGATAAAGAAGACTATATAATGAATTATGGATATAAGAGCTGTAATATATTATAAAGATGACCAAGTTTGTAAGGACCACGCTGTATTTTGCTTACAGCTAAATATTTAATAATGTGCCTTCATACAGACAGAATTGCCACTAGGAACAGTGCCTGGTTTCAAAACTGAACACACTTTGGGCACAACTCAAAGACTACTTTATTTAAGGATTATATTATAAATTCTAATGTTGCTCGAAATAGAAGCAAGATGGATATTAGGACCAGTGGTTGCATTTGAAGCTGACTATGATGGATACAGGATGTGCTGAATTAGCTGTATAAAATATAGTTATGTGTTGTTGCATATAAAGAATTATAGGACTAGATTTTAAATGCTTAAATTAAAGCAAGAAAGACGTTAGGTAAAAAGTATTCTTGAAAATTTGCTCGGTGCATGGTATATGCAAGAACCTTTATACTTATGTTCATGACAAAATATTTTGTCTTGGTTATAATGTAATGTAACGAATATGCAAACTAGATTTCAAAGCAAGTTATGGTGTGAGTAGATACTACGGCAGCCCTTTGTTTAACTAATAACACTATATTTATTAACAGAATAATTTTGCCAGGAAATACGTTAGCATTTTAAGAAAACATGGTATTAGAATGATGTAACAACTAGGTAGTTTGTTAATAAGCACAAAACCACACCCGGTTTCTAGCAGTATAAGTCCTCAGACATACCGCTATGCCACTGGGGGCTAGGTAGTTTAAAGATGATATTAAGAGTTTTAGTGTTGGCTTAAGAGTAAAGAATATGGATGTTAAAAACAAACTCAATCCTCATCTTGATGCATGCATATATGAGAAAAACAGGTTATATTGAAATTTAATAAATAATTAAAATCAACGCTTTATATTTACACAGTTTTAAAAACTAAATTAAATCCGTCAACGAATTCCACTTTAAAAGTACTCTCTATATTTTAAACACTACACATGTGCCGATCACTCATATTTAGGTTATGTTGAGTTGAGGAAAATAAGGCTTGTAAATCGTCCGTCCACTGAGTAAACAGGATGTAATCTAGAAACCAGGTAGATTTGGAAATTAACCTTGGTGTATGTAAGATAAAAAGTCTTAGTTTTATTTATGTGGATATGGAAAAGCTAGATAAGACCCAGAACTGGGACAGCACGAATGCTAGAAGTCTTGATTAACTTTGAAAACTGAGCACAATATATGCACGATATAAGTTTAAGTATATTAATCTTTTAAGATGAGTTCAAAGATGACTAAAGCATATTTAGGACACAAGACTAGATATAATAATATCTTAAAATAAGCTTGAGTGTAGCACCATGTTGCGACTTCTATGAAGTATGCTACTTATGTCACACTAAATAAACTACGGAACTATGATGTTCTGATGAGGAAATGTCACAAAACATCATAAGTCATCACGATAAAACTTCAGTAATGACAAGCAACATTAATCTTCCAATTATCTTGATCAGTGGAAACATAATACAGTAACAAATAAAGAGCTTAGTGAAAAAGAATTACAGCAAATAAGAGTACCGATTAAAAAACTCACCAGTCAAATATGAAAAATGAATGTGAAAAGGTACTCAACAGCATATAGCATATGTTCATGAAAATACCTGCATCATGCTTCGCTTAAGCATCCAACCACTCGTAAATGTTCGCCCAAATTATTCAATTTATTCAGTTTCAAAGCACAATCAGCCAAACTAATTCACCAGCATAGAATCGAGACATATTAAACATCATTATACTTGGCTTAAGACCGAAGATTCTGAGTAAAGATAGCGTTCTCCTTGCGTCTGAAACCTTGAACACAAACCCATCCTCGTGATACAGGTTTTATTTGTTTTCACGTGTTAGTTGTTACTTCAATAAAAGTCAAGGTCATTTCCTCCCAGTTATGACTGTGTTAACTAAGAGTTTGGTAAAATTATAACCAAATAATATGAAAATGTATGCAGTATTTATAGCTTAAATTGCTAATTTTATTTGGATAAGTTAATTGCACCATTATATGTAATAATCTGCAGAATTAGATCAAATTGTAGTGTCAAAACATTATTTTTAACAAAGCTTGTTTATGTTCTAATTATTACAAACTTCGTTTTTGATCTGTTAAGTTTCAGTATTTTATTAAATTAAAGGATTAAGTGTAAAAACCGACATTTTATATTCCATATTATGATTATTCGAAAAAAGTATAAAAGATGGAAGAAAGTATTATAATGAAATAGACGAACAATAGAAATGATAATTGTAGACAGAAGGTGCGTTATAGTAGATAATATATCGCCACGAAATTAGGTGTAAGGTTAATTCAGGTAAATAGTATAAACGCTTGAGCAAAGTAATGCATTTTCAAGCAGAATACCACTCAAAGTTCTCCAATTAAACTAGTAGAGGTTGAGCTCGTTACATCAAAACATTTTTGCATATGTAAATCAGCAAATCACGTGACAATCACAAGCAATATAAAGCTGCCGTGAAATGGCATATCAGAGTTATGTTTTCATTGTTTAAAGTTTTTTAGGTAATGTGATATCACTCACAACTGATTATTTTCGAAGAGGGTATCTAACAGTTTCTTCTTACACTCAGGTCATTAAGATAGGTTCAGATCGAGGATTTAGAACTTACAAGACTGGAAGATCCATTGGATTTAATGACATTGGAAAGAAAGGAATATGGAGCATTATATGAAATCCAGAAGGAGTTTGTTTGTTTTAGAGCAAAGCCGTATTGGACTATCTGCTGTGCCCGAACCTCGGATTTTAGGGTTGTAAGTCTGTAAACGTACTGCTGAGCCATCGGGGTCCCAGAGAGAAACCTGTAAAAAGCTCCCGCCCTTTAAACCAAAGTACGGCGTCTTGTAACAGGTGAGAATCCATGAACACAAGGTCATTAGTAAAAGTCTTCCACGTGTTCCATGCAACAGTACGCAACATAATTAAGAAAGATTGTTCTCAAGCTACTTCCACAACATATCCATTCAACCGTCACATACCTAAAGAAACTGGAAAATGAAACAAGTATTCATGCTATTCCATACTAAGACAAAGCGGCCAAGTCGTCGGATACAGAGTCTATAGATTTCTTTGCTGTCTGACTGGGAAACCATCGTCTTCGTACGCTAGACGATCTATGGAAATTTTACAAGAAGGGGCAGTGTGTTTTGGACAAAACAGCCTTGCGACAGAGTCTTTTGCAATAGAAACTACGATTTAGGGCTATTGTCAAGCTGCATGGTTGTTACATAGAACATGATCGGACGTGGCGACATGGATTGCAACGACGTGGTGAGACTCCAAAATTATTTCATATGACGTACCCAACCTCTGTATTAGTATAGTTAGAGAACTTTGAGTGGTCTCTGCTTGAAAATATATCATTTTGCGCAAGTTTATGTATTATTTACCCGAGTTAACATTACATGGAATTATGTAAAAGTATAACATTTTGAAATTGTTAAAGTTTTACAAATCTTTAATTAAACCTTTGTAGCTCAAAATATGTTGTGAAAATAAACTTGCATATGTATATTATCATTATGTACGTAACGTTTACGTGATATGTTTCACAAATTGGATGATACAAACCAGATTTCCGACCAACCGTCCACCGGTGGGTCAACGGTAAGTTTACTGACTTCAATGCTAAAATCTGGGGTTGCGTTACCCGCAGTGTACACAGCATGTAATTCAATGTGGTTTTGCGTTAAAACAAAAAAACCACACCAACCATCATACGAAATTCTAGCAGTACTTATAAAAAAAAAATTATTCATCAGGGACAAACTGTGAGGTTATAAGCAGCATTTAAACTTCCGTTGAAAAAACAAACTGAGGCTTGCATTTGATTGCCAATGTTTTTTCTAAAGTCGTGACTGAAGATATATGTTTTTGAAGTAGATCTTGTAAACAGATATCTCAGAATTTCGATACACTGATATTTCGCTGTATGGAACGCCTTTAGGTATGAAATACTCAACTTTTGTCTCCACTTATTACTATTTGACAGCTACCTTTCGTGAATGTAGTAATTTGTAAATATATATGTCGTTTAACGCTGGTTGCCATGGTAGCACACCTGGATGAGATTTACATTAATACTTGTTAACAATCGTGGTTGTAGCTTATGACGTTACGAGTTAATTTCTTTGGATGTAAAGCCTTTTTTTCAACTGCAGCATATAAACGATTTTTCAAGTTTATACCTAGTATATCTGATTCCACTTATCAATATATAGTAAATGCAGGAAAATCAGTTCCTCAGTAATATTTGCGTACTCTGTTTTGTATAGAAACAGACAATTTAAAGTGAAAAATTAAAGGTTATTTCACTCACATTTTTTTTTACTGATACCAGAGAAAGATTGTTGTAATATACTAATTATATTATTTCTGCATACATATAAGAGAATATAGTGACAACAATTTATATATACATAAATATTTTTTAACTAGCAAGAGAAGACATCCCTCATGTTATTTCAGCCGTGCGTATTTGTAGCAGAACAGTTGCTTTAAACTATTACTCTTTATGACGTGTATTTGTTTTATAGTTATATACATACACTGTAATACTGAACACTATCCGATTCACAGCGATTTGACTCACGCAATTTGTAATTCCACATTTCGTATTAAAGATAAGTTGAAAGCAACGTATATTTTATTATAGTGTATCAAGTTTTTCTTTTCCTTTTGAGGGAAACAAATGAAAAGGAATAATTAATTAGACTGCAATCAAAATAGCATTATGCACATCAAAAACTACAGAGTAGAAGCAATTGGTTTTTACTTTCCTTTATTATTCATTTAACGCCGTTAAAATGCTTTGTTACCTGTTAATTGCTGAGAAATACGTATATTAAGATATTCTTACTTCAATAACAATTTTCTCATTATTTTGGGTTATATCTATCATCAAAATAATAATAGTGAATCTCTTCGATACATATTTCGATACCATGAAACTGGATTTTCACCAGGCTACATAATTGGATCAGAAGTGATTTAGAACTGAAAGCTTTTAGAAAATGTCTTATCAGTACGATACGATACAGAAACACGAAACGAAACAACAGCAACGATATACGATTCAATATAAAACACTTACATGTAACAAGTGGTAATTGCTGGTTAATTATACCAGTTTTTGTAAAGTAACTCATATGTATTGAGTAATAGTTGTTTAGGAGACAAAGTTAATAGCTGTAAATTTCTGGGAAAAAATTGGTTTCACAAGCAGTAGCATAGACTTAATTTTACTTTGAATTTTAAACAGTTGCGCTTTTTGTCAAACATTTTATTTATTTATTTTTGGTTTAAGAACAAGAAAGGAAAATACCCTATACCAACTATTTCCTAGCGTTTAAGAATGATAAATATCTCAGATGATCTACAAGAGCCAGTTCGTTGTTCCTTACATGATATCAACCATCAACCATCCAAATATGTGGTGGTACAAAAAGTTTTCTATTGTTTTATCAAGTATAATGCCTCGTTCTAGGTGGGTGTGGAAGACGTTTTGGCATGGGTACGAGCCCCAAATCCTGCCGTTGCTTCAGGGGTACCAACCCTGTCACGATCGACTTACAATTACTAGGTGCTGCTCCAAACAAATACGTGTTTCTTCTACATATCTGACAAATCTTTGTAGTTTTAGCTTGTGTAACAGTGGCGCTGTGTTTGTCTGTATGGTTTATTGTCTAGACGTGCTTACTTAAACTCATTGATCATAGACTCCGTAACTTTTCAAACAACTTTCACACACACACACACACACACATATATATATATATGAAAAATGAAGCATTTCTAAGATCTGATCATCACACGTCAAACGTGTTTCTTGCTGACTTGTTTTACAAGTAATTTCATTGGAGAGTCTGAACGACTAATCCTGTTGGAGGAGAAGACAAGACCAAGGGTAAAGATCGGTTTTCCAGACGCCAACTAAAATGTCAAAAGACACCTGGTATTACGTCTCACTTCATTATCTTGCAATTTACGAAAGAATATCAAGTATTTTGTATATATTTTCGCGAGGAATACTTATTTATATTGTGTTATCTATTGGTTCACTAACACGAGCATATAAACCGGTAGCTAGGGATTAGTACGACTACAGATCTGAAACTAGTAAAACAATCTTGGGCTTTCTCTTTTTTCTGAGACTAATAAAACAAGTAGTTTATGTGTATTGTGTTCAAATCAGGATGTTTCACAAAAGTTAAAATTCTGTTTGTGAGATTACACCTCAAGGCGTTCACGTGTATTATATTTAAATCAGGATGTTTCACTAAAGTTAAAATTCTGTTTGTGAGATTACACCTCAAGGCGTTCATGTGTATTGTGTTTAAATCAGGATGTTTCACTAAAGTTAAAGTTATGTTTGTGAGATTACACCTCAAGGTGTTCATGTGTATTATATTTAAATCAGGATGTTTCACTAAAGTTAAAGTTATGTTTGTGAGATTACACCTCAATTAGTTCATGTGTATTGTGTTTAAATCAGTATGTTTCACTAAAGTTAAAGTTATGTTTGTGAGATTACACCTCAATTAGTTCATGTGTATTGTGTTTAAATCAGGATGTTTCACTAAAGTTAAAGTTATGTTTGTGAGATTACACCTCAATTATTTCATGTGTATTGTGTTTAAATCAGGATGTTTCACTAAAGTTAAAGTTATGTTTGTGAGATTACACCTCAATTAGTTCATGTGTATTGTGTTTAAATCAGGATGTTTCACTAAAGTTAAAGTTATGTTTGTGAGATTACACCTCAAGGCGTTCATGTGTATTATATTTAAATCAGGATGTTTCACTAAAGTTAAAGTTATGTTTGTGAGATTACACCTCAATTAGTTCATGTGTATTGTGTTTAAATCAGGATGTTTCACTAAAGTTAAAGTTATGTTTGTGAGATTACACCTCAATTATTTCATGTGTATTGTGTTTAAAAAAACAATGATTTGTTTCATATGAAACCAGTTAGATGTAAGGGAATAATTTTCTCCAGTCTTTACCTATTTTTGCAATTGATACTATTAATACGAAGTCATTATAAAAATATACAAAATTACCAAATTTATTATTAGTATTTCTAAGAATGTACAAGTGAAGGCAAAGTAGAATGTGTTATAATTTGTCAACCACATTACAAATGCCATATCCAGTGCCGAGGAGGCCTTTAGACCAATACCGAGGCTCAACAGGCCAGCTGCTATCCAGACACATTAGAGTCATGTAACTCGTATAAACCAAGAAATAAAGTATTTACTTAATAATATAAATATGTATTACTTATATTGTATTCAAAGCTGGGAGAATAGCAGTGAAATATGTTTATCATGAAATGTTAAGCGATAATGTTTTTTGTTTGTCATAGGAAAAGACAAATCGGTGGAAAATTGAAAGGGGATTGATGATTGTGTTGGTAGATAGCGGAGTTGGGAGAGGGGTTGTAACTTTTCTTCCAGTTTGTATAGATATACCCATATGTTCAAATGCTTGTACTTTATGGTAACGTTTAGTTTCACCAATACGAGGCCTTGGAGTCTTCGCACGTGTATGAATAGAGGAGACGTGAAAAACGGGCAATTGGCGCACGATTTTTGTAGCAGAAAAAAAAATTAATTAAGAGTTTCAGATTAGCTTGAGGATAGAAAAAAATTACATGATTTTTTAACTGTTTCAGGATAAGGAAGTCCTCTCTTCCAAAATATGGCAAGAACGTCCATAAAGGTAGTTCGGGTACAGTATTTTGTGTGGCTTGGCAAACAATTAGTTAAGAATGAGCAAGTTATTTTCTCCAAGAAATTCTTATGGTAGCCGTTTCATGGTGTTTTTTTTTGTTATTCTATTTTTGGGATAGTTTATAAAAAAAAACAGTATTTACATTAGTTATCTATTATTTTGTAATCACACAGGATATTCCAATGTACATTTTCAAATATATTTTGAGTTACTTGTACCACTACAAGTGTGTGATTTGATTATAACAACATAAGCACTCTTCGATGATAAAGATTCAACCTAACTGTAAAACGTTACAAATAATCTTTATATCTTAATACGTTTTTAATTGACTATGAGATTATATATGGGTTTGCGTACTTAAATATATCTAATGGACAAGCACTCTTTGTTTCAGATATGTTAGATTGTGATGGTCCGGAATTCCCGGAAGAGCACTTCAATAGGAATTTGGTTCTTCCAGTTTAAAACAGACACCGTAGAAAGAAGTCGTATAATCACAGTAATCTAACATTTATTTTTGGACCACGGTCAATTTATACACTTATTCAATTTTATTGTTTTTTCCTCTATTTATCTACATTCCTTTCCGCCAGTGAAGATACAAGCACGATTTCACGAGGCTGCTTACCTCTCTCGTGTTTTGAGGATGAGTCAAAGCTTGAAGAACAGTGCTTAGTGTTCACTACAGTATTAGTACGTGATCGGGGAAGTCCCGGCCTTGTAATAACAGCTACAGAGAGGAAATAGCTTTTCTAGATTACAAAATATTATTTATTTCACACTTCGTCTGATATGACTACATTCTTCTGCCCACTTTAAGCAGAAGTTTACTGAAACATTCATTATATTGTAACGGATCTTTCGTTATAACCAAGTTTGACTGATGTGAAGGGTTTGAGTTGCACTTTTTATGAACGAAGTAATCTAAACTGGAATCATGATTGTTCTATGATTGTTATTTGGACTCAGGCAAGGAACTCTTCTTTGCGTGAGTTCTTTTTGTTGTGGAACGGATTGACAATGACTCAAATTGTAGTAATTTGAACTAAAATATATTTAAAATATTCAGACACCATATTATACTGCACGGGGATATAAGAGTTGGCATTGCTAGTAATTTAAAACAAAGGTGAGATAACAAAGTATATAAATGAATCTAGACAAATCACTGTTTGCAGAAGAAAGATAACATTATTGTAAGAATAAGTTTTAAAACATATTTAACTGATGATTTTTATCAAATATAAACTACATGTAGGGGATCACCTTTTCTCAAAATCAGATAGAAGTCATTTTGAAAAAAAATTCGAGAAATATATACACTTTAATTTCTAAACTAGAAAGGTTATTTGAGAGCTTTAGGTAGTAGCAACTCAATTTGGTACAATAACAAACTACTTAAAAACTCTCAAAAATGAAAAAAAACAAATTACAAACAACACATAATTATAAAAAGTTTTGGATACAATACGTAAAATACGTTAATGAACCAAAACATATCTAGTTTTCTTCTGTTAAAATACGTTAATGAACCAAAACATATGTAGTTTTCTTCTGTTAAAATACGTTAATGAACCAAAACATATGTAGTTTTCTTCTGTTAAAATACGTTAATGAACCAAAACATATGTAGTTTTCTTCTGTTAAAATACGTTAATGAACCAAAACATGTGTAGTTTTCTTCTGTTAAAATACGTTAATGAACCAAAACATATGTAGTTTTCTTCTGTTAAAATACGTTAATGAACCAAAACATATGTAGTTTTCTTCTGTTAAAATACGTTAATGAACCAAAACATATGTAGTTTTCTTCTGTCTCTCCAATCGATTTTGTCCTCTAATGGCATGGCGGCAAGTTTGACGGCTTATAACCCTAAAAACCGAGTTTCAATACCTGTATGAGGGGGGCACATCACAGATAGGAGACTGTGTAGCGTCGTGTTTAATTACAAGCAAATCCAATCAATTGATAACAGGTAAAAGCTAAACCTTATGGTAAACTTACTCGTGTTGTGTATACATAACATTAACTTGTATTTTACTAGTGAAAACATTCTATGAAAATATGCATACTTGAAACTCCATAACGAACCATTAGGCTAATATTAATCAAAGTATTCCATGAGTTTACCAACTTGTATATTGAACTTTTATCTTAGAAATGAGAACAATGTTAAGGAACAGAAGAATGGCGATTAGAAAAAGAAAAGCTGTGACGAGAAAGTAGGTTACTGAATTTCATAAGATAGTAAAATGCAAAAGAACATCACAAAAATATAGCTTAATTCATTTACGTTAGCAAAGTAGGTATTCAGGAAAAATGTAAGATCTCTAATCTAAATACTATGTAGATCTGCAGTAAAAATTACATATTCAAAATAATTAATAAGGTAGGCAAAAAGGTAAGATAGCCAATCTAAGTGAATTAAATATGTAGATATTTTTATACATTTTCTGTAACTGTAAAAGATAACGGAATTGAAATAGTACGAACTCTGACCCTGCTCGCAATACGCCCATCAATGTAATCGATTCACGATTTTAGGGTTAAAAAACTAAAAAACAAACTTATGAAGGAGGCATCCTCATGCTGTAATTGTTTTTTGATCAGAGGTGTCACTTGGCACTGGCACATGGGGCTCCTGTCCCAGTTCTAGTTGACAGTGCCCCGAATCCCCAGTTGGTGTCTTGAAAAACCAGAATAAAAACTCATGTTAGATATTATATTGAAATGCCGAAAGTTCCCGCATTTAGGGCCCATAGTCCCGAATCTCTTAAGTACCTTGCGACACCTCTGTTTCCAATATACTTCTAATGAAATACTATGAGTTCGTATTTCTAATTTCTACGGTATAGTTGAGTGTTAATGTAAATTGTAATAGATGTCATGATGAACTTGAGCGTTATTACTAAAAAAATGTAACGCCTAGAAAGTAAAAACATGTGTCAATGAAAATGTATCAATAATAGCAACAAAATTCTACTGTTGACCGGAAGAGTTAATCGAAAACTTATTCTGTGTAGCTTGATTCAATGAAACTAGATCCAAATTTCTACCTTTTATAAAGTTTGCTTTTAATAACAGCTACTTTAAATAACTTATATTCTAAGTTTGCACAGTGTATTTGTTTGTTTGTTTTGGAATTTCGCGCAAAGCTACACGAGGGCTATCTGCGCTAGCCGTCCCTAATTTAGCAGTGTAAGACTAGATGGGTGGTGATGACTAGCTGCCTTCCCATACTTGAAATTCTAACACTTTCTGTGCACATTTGTATTCACAAATAGCTTTACCTTTCCATCGGCTCTCAATAGCCTATTATGTACTCTTGATCAACATATATTATTTGGTTCAACCACACAGTTTGAATCCAATGGCCTCAACATTTTCAATGACAGTATGTTACACATTGCATCAGTGTCAATTTCTGGTTCCAATTGTTTTACCTTATACTTGTATATCTAGATATCTATCATTGTTATTAACATTTGTTTCAGGTCCACAAACAAACACACCAGCATTACTGCATTGCTCAAACAGTTCACCCATTTGATGCACACTTTGGTCATTGCCACTGCTGGCACTTGTGTATTGTTCATCATATGCGGTATAGCATTCATCTTACTGATCATAGTAAACTGTCTTGCGCACATTTCCCCCATCACCACGCGGATAACGTCACTATTGGCTGTATCCATGGTTCTAACTTATACCTCTGTCTGATTTATCAAGGTCTCTGCAGACACATTTTTGAGCAGGAAAAATGTAATTTTATGCCACATGAACAAAAATATCTATTCTGTGCAGGGTAGCTCACCGCTTCGTACACACTCTTGTTTTTATACTTACCCTGATGTCTGGACTGACATGTGACGAATGGGGACCTGAAGTGGCACAAGAGCAAACTCTTCTCCTCCTTCTTTACGCACTGTGCACTTTTGGTTCCTGCTTCACCATCTCATTGAGAGATTTTGAGTTAATTTCGAACTTACATATATTCGAATAATACTAGTGAAAGTTAGTTTGTTCTTCTCCAAATCCAAAAATGTAATGTTTACATTATGGTCTCTCATTCCGGTAATTATATTGTCTATCAGCTCCGACTTTTCCACTGCATTGTACTCACACTCTTTGGCTCTATGTTTTCTACCAACTATGAAGTTCATCAGATTTTCACCATCGTTTAGGTGCAATCATCTAGGAATGATTATCTCTCTTGTTACTCCTCTATTTCTTATGTTTGTAGTGGTGATCAAACTTTGACAATATAGTCTCTACATCGACTCTGTCCTCAGCTGCTGTCGCCACAACCCCATTACCAGGTGCTCGACACGAAACTCGAAAGTAATATACAGTTTAATGCCTTCTGGCTTGAGCAGATGTAATAACAAGTCTATTTTCCACCTTCCTGCGGTGTTCCACGACTCTCTGCTCATCGTTCTAGTTGGTCTAAGTGATTTTGGTTGCAGGATATCCATATTGTATCCAACCCACGATATTTGTTCAATCTCTAATTAAACAGCTTTATTTTCCACAATTGGTGTAAAATATCAAAAATTGACTTTTCTGATATTACGTAACGAATGCATGTCAACAACCCATGAAAGCTACAACAACACTTTATTATCGGTTCCGTTAGTTCATATAGTAACTGCGGATAAAAGTACTTGGTAAGGTGTTAAGCTGGGCTAATCCACAATATATATTATAGAATACTTCACACTCTATTGAGGCAAACCTAGGTCACACTGAGATGAGAAATGAGCTCGCGTTGTCAGTGTCTTACACTCCAATGATAATTATAAAGTTGTAATATTTCGAAATAAAACTGTCGTCTCATTTTTGGGCACTTGGAACCTGTCTCCTGGAAATTTTCTTAGTAACCTTTAAAACCACTGTTTCCGTCAGTGGCTTGACGCATCCAGTGTAAAGTTAAAAACTCCAAACCCAAAATTACTGCCTGCTATTGCTTGAAAGAACGTGATGTTATGCTCACTTCTGAGTTTTTCGCATAGTTTTATTCACCTTGGATCTACTCCAATGACTTGTGATCAACAGTAGAAAACCTTCGTAATTAATCAGAAGATTAGTATGCTATCGTTACTTAAAGGTCTAAGTGACCTAAGTTTGAGATTGAAGAGAATCTTTTAAAAAGTCCCAAAATACAGAAAATATTAAACAAACTTTATAAAATCTTAAACTGGCAAATAATTTCATAAAATACTATTAAGAAAACCCTTTGACCACTAAAAGCTCCCAAATGGCCAGGAGGCTAGGGCGCTCGACTCGCAATCTGAGGGTCGTGGGTTCGAATCCCCGTCACACCAAATATGATCGACCTTTCAGCCGTGGGGGCGTTATAATGTGACGGTCAATCCCACTATTCGTTGGTAAAAGAGTAGCCCAAGAGTTGGCGGAACACGAAACAAAAAATGATTTGTTAGGCAGGAAGTATAGTGTAGAAGGAAGTTTAGTTACTTGGAAAGGGTGGAAGTCATGATGGACGACATAACTGTGCAAGGAATGACACTTGAAAGTTACTGCAAGAGGCTAGCATCTGTCCTCAAGCAAGCACGAGACAAAAACTAATGTTTAATAAGGAAAGACAAAACAAACACAGCCAGATGTGATCTATATCGGCCAAGTGCTAACAAAAGAGGAACAAAATCCATCACTGAAGCATGTCAAAGCAGTTATCGAGATGACAGAATCTCAGCAAATTGGAATCAGTAATGTGCATGGTAATGCACATGTAAATTCATCCCAAATGTAAGAAGATCAAACACAACTGAGGCCAGCACCTGCTCCTAAATACTGTAGTGTTAAGAAGTCAGTGTTTCTGAGTGCTGGTGCATCATTAAACCAAATACACTAATAATTAATATATTCTAGCGTAATTCAAAGTATTGTTTTAAAGAAAATTTAAAATAATTCACGTGTCACGTTAGATCCAGTTTCTTTCCGGAATAAAGTGTATTACTGAATCCCATTTGTGGCTAATGAAGGAAAAACGATATTTATTTCCATGAAATGAATTATATGTATTATCTGTAAACCTGAATAAACGTTTATAGCTATAGTAATGATTTAAAAAAACATCCGAGATGGGATCGAAGGATCCAAGATTCGAGAAGACATGCATGTTATAAAAGTTACAATCATTCCCATTACTAGCTTTAAAGAGCTGCTTAAATGTCGGCGGATGCTGCTGGCTTGCTACCATCTCTCGGATCTATAGTTCAGAATTAGGGATCACTAAGTCTGAAACTTAGGGGATTAACCCTAAAGTTCACGTAAAGTTCCAATCAGGTTTAAAATTCCAACCACAACTTTCAAATATTTACAGAACTTAATAAACAAGGATAATCTTAACAGGACTAAATTAGTTTCCAGCTATTTTAGCAAAAAGGTTAATCAACTAGAATCATTTTTAAATATTAATGAATATCTATAATTTTGAACAGATACATTTTACTAAAAAAAAACCTATTGCTGAAATAACCCCGCTTACACTTTCCCAGTTAGCGGGTTCTTTATGTATTGAGCCCCCCCCCAGTGGCACAGCGGTATGTCTTTGGACTTACAACGCTCGAAACCGGGTTTCGATACCCGTGGTGGGCAGAGCACAGATAGCCCATTGTGTAGCTTTGTGCTTAATTACTAACAAACATACTTTATGTATTGATACCTTTAGAGCTTTTATATTTTAGATTAGCCGCGATCCGCAAAAATTTGCGGTAGTATTCATGCCCTTCACCTCAATTTTTCTTATTCTATCATTTTCATGCACGCCATTTAAACTATGCATTCTTTCAGGCATTATGTGTTAGATCGATAAATCCTGGTTTGTTTGAAAACATTTTACGAGGTCAGACAAATAACCTCATGTAGACGTAACTTTATTTAATAAAACTACATGTAAAGTAAACAATAAAGTAATGTAATGATAATTATAATAGGGTACAGAGTATGAAACAGTTTTTTAAGTTGAAACAAAGAGACTCACAAAAATGAAGAATAAAACCCGTACTAAAGAAAAATGTAGCTAAAAGGTGTTTATAGCAGTTATGAAATGAACCAAAGCTAAATAATCGCAAAGTAAAGTGAATGTAAAGTTTTAATGAAGGCAACCTTAGCTGAATATGTAGAAACATCTGAATGCGTGTTCACAAAGAACTGCAAATGCAAATTTTAGGCCTAATATATTGAGAAAGCCCATAACAACTGTATGAGTTAAGTTTTTCACGTGAGTTAAATTTTATTTGTGTGAAATACTTTGCAAATAAAAAAACTAAAGTTGAAATAGAAGCCAGTTGTCGCATCATGACAATGACATTGTGCCATCGTGTAGCATACTCGCTGCATTAAAAAAGTTTGACTGAGCAAAAATTAGCTAAGGTTATCTTGAATTGAAAAGCCAATTACGCCTCGGACAAAAGCCTTTCTAACGATATGAGATTTGTAGCATTTGATCGAGAAATTTGCGAGAAAAGTTCTGGACATACAAACAGAAAAACGCAAGCATAATATTTATATAGATTCTTATTTGCCATTAAACAGCTTCAATAAAATATCCGTAACTTTACATATCAGTTCTTTTTTCTCTTTAATGAATGAATTGCATTCTTTAAAATTTTGCATAAGTATGCAACACTAAAGCATAACTTGAAAATAATGCACTTAATGCTCCTTACAGGTGATTTGGTAATCTATTGAAATCAAAACCATATAACTTAATTTGTTTGTTTTTTTTTCATTGCAAAGCTGCTACAACTAAAGCAAAAATATAGAAAATTAGCAGTGTTACCTAGTGTTGCCCTGGTTTCCGAAAATAAACCTACTCTGTCTGTTCCCCGTTCCATATTTGGATAGATAAAAAAATATTTAAAAAACAACCTAGGTTTGATTTTTGGAAATAAACTATGAACCTATTTTAAAATAGGGCTTCTTTATGAATGATGTTTTTGTTTTTCCTTCACTGGCAAGGATAAATAGGCCTTTATAGAAAATATTTTGATTATCTTATACACGTGACGAACAGGATAAGCCTAGCTCTATTACCCCATCCCCCATCATCCCTCAAATATTAAAATTTCAAACATTCATATAACATAATATGTAATATTATGATCAATTAGCTTAAATGCAAATTTAATATATTTTTATGAATGTAATACTGTATTCGCATAATGACAATGATGTATGAAAATTGAAATATACTACAAACAAAATGCAATATTGTACTTAATAATGTATCAAAAGAAAAATCCACTTTCAGGTATGGAACCACCGTGAAAAAAAAAAAAAAGAATAGAATACATTCCCTGAGTTGACTGTAATCTAATTTTACACAATAAGTATTATAATGTCATATAGAATGCCCCTGCTATTATCTCATATTTCGTGCTGGCTAGTGCATCCAAGTTGCACACCATAATCTCGTTGTTCATGGTCTCATTATGGTTTGAGGTTTCTTGGTGGGACAATATAGCGGGCCCAATTGATTTGTGCACAATTATGAAAAAATGTAGTTATAACTTTATCATCATTTACTGGATTATCTTTGGCCTTTTGTCAGCTTTTCTAGGCATTTATGATCTGATTCAATGATCATATTATCAAGGATGCCATAAAAAACTTTGTGTAATCTCTGGCAGCCAAAATTACAGCCACCATTCCCCTTTCAATTTTGATATTTCTTTTTTCTGTGAGGCCTAGTATTCTGGATATCTGGATTACTAATGCTTTAAGCCATTTCTTTAGACACAGATGCAATTTTCTGCGTATATCTTGGAAAATTATCCAGACATCAGGAGTTTAAAATTAAAGTTTCAAAATCTAAATATTTATTTAAAAAGATGTTTTTCACCCTTACGTTTGAACAAGAAGCCTTTCTTTATAACATTTGTATAATTACTTCCATTCCATGTGCTATGATAAAGAAATTTTAAGCACGTGTTTTCGATTATTTGACAACTCTTCTCTGTACCGTTTCTGTATTACTGAAAGTGATTAAAACTGGACTATGTTATAAACGTGTATTCAGTCTTAAATTATTTACGTGAAAGTGGTTTTGTATTCTGAAATAATATTGTTTTTGTGATAGCTGAAAGTACGTGTTTGAACATGAATAATGGCAAGTTTTTCATACAGAATTAAAGTTTTATGTATTTCTGTTAGAAACAATTACAGAGTGTACTTGTCTAGGTTGAAACGATTAAGTTTTACACCTAACTACAATTTACCTTTTATTGTGTATTTTTAAATTTTCCACGTATGTTTAATTGGCTTGTATTGTACGCATGCATTTCGTAAGTTGTATCTATTTGATAATATATTGTGAATAATACAGCTTTCATCAAAGAACAAATGTTTTATTGGTCCCAGTTTATTTTCATATTTATCACTAATTATAAAAACGCATTTTTTTTATGCATTAGTAACAGTAATTCATTCTTTCGACAGAAATAACTTATAGCAATCTGTTTTACATATATATAGTCAAAGTACATTTCATGCAAATAATTGCTAAGTTCTCCTTCTTTCTTTTAGTTTTTACAGTTTCTTTGTTTGTTTGTTTTTAATTATGCACAAAGCTACACAAGGGCTATCTGTGATCTGCCCACCACGGGTATCGAAACCCGGTTTCTAGCGTTGTAAGTCCGCAGACATACCGCTGTGGGGCTACAGTTTCTTTGTTAATCGATCCTTCAAATATTGTTTAACCACAAACATTTGTCAACCTTTGTTATTCAATCTCATTCGTACAATAAATGGGCCAGACATGACTCGGTGGTTAGTGTGCCTGACTATGGGTCTGAGGATCATAATTTGAACCATATTGTCTTAAAATAGAGAAATAATAACAATGCTTCGCAATTATTGGCTGTGGGTGCATTAAGACTGGTAGTCAAACCCCAATTATTCAAGCAGAGTAGTCCAAAGTTGTCGTCCCTTTAGTCTATCAGATTAAAATTGGGAACGGCTGACCCACATAACCCTTTTATAGCTATGTGCGTATATCCAAAACAAACCAAATCATATATTCAATTCAGAATGGCAATGGCTAACATATCAACAGTTTGGACTGAATTTTGTGTATACGTTTCTTCTGTATTCTGATTAACTATACTTTAACTTCTGACAAAGATGTCTTATTAGCTACTTTTCAAAGAAATGCCCAAATAAATAATCATGATTAACGATTTACTTTCGATATATACTTAAAATAACTAATTTAAAGTTTTATGAATATAAGTTTTTAATGGATTCAAATTACAAAGATGCCTTATTAGCTACTTTTTCAAAGAAATGCCCAAATAAATAATCATGATTAACGATTTACTTTCGATATATACTTAAAATAACTAATTTAAAGTTTTATGAAT
>NW_013665895.1:188148-197329 GCF_000517525.1 Limulus polyphemus
GAATGTTTGGTGGGATGCGGATTCGAACCCGCGACCCTTAGATTGTGAGTCGAGCGCCTTATCCACCTGGCCATGCCGGGCTGCACAGTGTAACCCGTACTTTCAAGTTCAGCATAAACATTGTTTGAATACGATACAGTGATGACTCTAGATATATCATGAAGAGTTAGTGCAGTCAATAATAATTGGTCTTACATTATGTATAGATGCAAACTGCAAGATAACAATAGTAGTTGAGATAAACGGACTTGTGTAACCATTTGTGTTATGACATGATATACAGAGATTATTTTTTGGAGCGATTAAAACTATAAACAAAGTGTCCGGTATATGTTTGGCCATCTACAAGGTTCGTTACACTATACTAAAACGATTTTGAATAAGGAGATCAGCATGCCACATGAAAATAACAGACAATATAAAGTGACGTTGAGACGGAATGTATCCGAACTTCATTTTGAGGTTGTTTGGCGTGGCATAGATTGTGTGGTGGTAAATATATTTAACGCTTTTGGCAGTTGTATGGTAACAGTCTTTTCCGACGCAAAATATTCATACACTCAGATCATAAAGATCTGTTTAAATCTGTAATTTAGAATTTTCATGATACGTAAGTGCATTAGAAAACAAGATAATGTGGATCAACTTGGGAAACCATGACCACCAAGAAAGAGACTTGCAGCCATTCATACCCCAGCGTGGTAAATAAAGTGCGACATCTTGTAACATATGAGAATTCACGAACATAAAGATCAGCGGCACAGATCATCACTCTGTGGAATATTTTCAGGTGATGAGATTATCAACGGATGATTTAAACAAAATATGATATCGCAGAACAGTGCTGAACTAATACTTGTTAAACTTAAGCTAAGGAATATGAATCAGACTGGACGTAATTTGAAATACACGATGAAAAAAATATTTATTAATACTTAAAACCAAACATCACTGTTTGTTCTAGTCAGTCACTTTTTTTCGGCTTCAGATCATTACCAGACTCGAGTAGAACTAACTACATGAGAGGTTTTTTATCTTAAATGAAACCTCGAATTTACCTAGCACGACTGTGTACGACATGACTGGTAATTTTCATTGTTCATTTCTGGGACCATGATCTCTAGATATTACATATGCAACCAGGGAAGAACATTGCCATAGCCTTAAGCAATGTTGCTAGTATCAATGTTCTTTGCTGGGGTAATAGGTATCAATTAACTTCGAAAATGACAAAGAAACAAAGATAACTTGAAACAATATCAACTCAGTAATATTTCGGTACACACATGGAGATTATTGCACCAAGTAACTAACTGTTCCACTCCCCCATTGTAATATTTCACATATTCATTCAAAGTATTTTAGTCTACACCACAGCGAATAAACCATTGAAAATTATCATATTATAATAAGAATTTTTAACCATTTGAGTATATAACCAATAAATAAGACGTGGAACGATCCCAAAAGGATATTTTGTTGACATTTCTTAATTGAAAATGTTTAGAAAATAAATTACCCCCCAGTGGCTTAGCGATATGTCTGCGGACTTACGACGCTAGAAACCGTGTAGCGATACCCTAACTAAATGGTGGGCAGAGTACAGGTAATCCATTGTGCAGCTTTGTGCTTGATTACAAACAAACAAATTGAAATAAATTATCTTAGCTAATTGACAAACTGTAAAAATAAAAAAATAAACTTTTTGAGTAACATGATTCAGAATAGAATCTAAAATACTTTAATCTTTTAAAGAGCTTACGAAATTCTTTTATTATCAAAGTTAAAGTGAAGGAGGATGACTTCCCAAAGACGAGGTCGGCTCTACAATAAGCCAAATAGGAAGGATTTGGTTTAGTGAAGAAAATGGTGAATATAAAATAAGTGAAAAAGGGGTAGTTTGAAGAGAAACAGGCTAAAAGTATAGTGGATGAAATAAAATTTAAGTATGTATGAAATTCAAAATTACCAATCAGAAGTATCTTAGCCAGCACCTTTTACATAAAATAAATATTTGATGACAATTCACAATTTTGTATTCAATATTACTATTAATGTATAATCTGATAAGAATCATAGTGAATAGAAAGTTTCTAACTCCACTAAAAACAGATAACGCTTATAGATTCAACCTTAAGATAAGACATTGCTTTCGGAAATTCGTGCAAAGCTACTCAAGGGCTATCTGCGCTGATTTGCATATTAGTAACAAGTAATTAATGAGGCTAGTAATTTCCTATTGCAAAATAATACTAGTTCTTTGAGTTGAGTTCAGTTGTTCTACAGTCTATTCAAATGGTCTGTTAATAATCTTAAGCTAATTTTTGAAAATAAGATAAAGTTCGAATTGCTCACTTTAAAGCTGTCTTAATGATTAGGTTGGTCATTGCTTGATGTAGGTGTGACTTCTTTTCAAATTAACTCACATTTAAATAGAAAATCTGCTGCTGTGAATTGAGTGTTAACTGGAAAACTTTACAAAAACACTCTATATGTTAATTATGAAGCCTTACTGTCAATAGATTCACAAATTATGGCTTTTAGCTTCACAAAGATTGGAGTTACCTTGGAGCTTTTTTTTATCCAGATTATGCAACCGTCTGCCCGCTATCTATTTGTTTTTCATGCATAAATAGTTTTAGGAGAAGCTCTAGAAGTTTTTCTTATGTATTTTTTACAGTCATTATTCTTTTATATATTACGCATGAAATGCTTTTTTTCATTCATTCAAAGTTACAGAATTTTAAGGTGTTTGGGACACAATATCCTACCATGAATGATTACGATCTCCATGTACTGATACGTCATGGTCTTTGAAACATATACGTACACAAGTGAAACTTTGTCAAATGATCTTTCCCAACTAAAATGTCTTTTTATAGATCTAGACACAGAAAGCAATGCAACCACATATCAAATTAGTTTTTGTTTCTTTGTTGTTAAACACAAAGCTACACAATGGGCTATCTGTAGTGTGCCCAACAACGGTATAGAAATCCGGTTTTTAGCGTTATAAGTCCGCAGACTTGCCGCTGATTCAGTGGGAGATACCAAAAGGAGTAAGAAACTTTAGTTACAGTAATATCTGAGAATAATTTTAAGTGATTTGAAAGAAAACGACATATTAATTTACCGTTATACAATGAATGAAATATGACATGGCTTCTACTGGTGTAATGCTACTCATCTTCTATCTTTGTGTGTATTCAATTAAAAAAAACTGGTTAATTATTCTGTTTCATAGAAATTTCTTCTATTTCAAATGCTACGCGAGTTCTTATTTAAATCTTATTATATTTTATAATATAAGCTATAGAAATAGGGAATGCAGGAAAATCTTGAAAATCTAAATATGTGTTTATGAAATGGTTAAACTAAAATTACAAAATAGTTAATTTTTCTAGTTTACTCCTAATTATGAAGAAATACTTACAGTGGTAAGTTTTTTGTGGCCTGGCACGACCAGGTGGTATGGCGCTCGATTTGCAATTTGCGGGTCGCGGGTTCGAATCCCCCTCCCATCAAAAATGCTCGCCCTTTCAGCCGTGGAGACGTTATAATGCGACTGTCCATCCTACTATTATTTGGTAAAAGAGTAACCCAAGAGTTGGCGGTGGGTGGTGATGACTAGCTGCGTTCCATCTAGTGTTTTATTGCTAAATTAGGGACGGCTAGCGCAGATAGCCCTCGTGCAGCTTTGCGCGAAATTCAAAACCAACAAACAAAAATTTTTTATTCACTTCTTAGTAGTAGCAATTATGCTAAAGGTTTGACAGTTATTATGACGTAGTATTATTTGATGGGGAGACAGTACATAAACGATTTAATTTATATGGAGTAAGACGAAAGAAACGACACAAAAGACGGTATTCAGTTTGAAATTCAGGTATGAAATTCAAACTTAGGCATAACTGGTTGACCTAGTTAAAACACTAGTAAGTTACTGACTTCGAATGTTAGTCGTCTATTTTACATTATTCATCTCCTTTAATGTTTTCCATGTGTGGAGGTTTCTGTCATGCAGCAACATATAGTTACTTAAGCAATTTAAGAACTAATAATTATCCTTTTCAAAATCACCTCGAGCCTTGCAATAATTTAACCTGGAAAACATAGTTATTGTCTTGCAGTTTTTAAAGTGGGTCTGCTCTAATACTAGGTTAAGACTTTTACATGCTTTCAGCTATAAAAAAAAAATTATATTTGATCACTATTCTTTGCCAACATAATTTTATGGACGTTTTCTACATAACATAATATAAAAAACACAATACAATATTCAGGTAACGAGATATACAAAGATAGTATGATTCTGAAACAAATCTGAGTTTTATCAGATTTTGATGTACTAAGTTATTTTGGATTCACAAATTACAGCCCCCCCCCCCAGTAGCACAGTCTGTGGACTTACAACGCTAGAAGCCGGGTTTCGATACCCGTGGTGGGCAGAGCACAGATAGCCCATTGTATAGCTTTGTGCTTGACTTCAAACAAACCAAACCCACAACTTACATAAAAAACCACATAAATACATAAATTACATAAATACAAATTTATTCCTGGTGGTAAAAAATATGCAACTAAGGATTTGTCAAAATTCTAACGGTCATCATGGTCTAGTTGGTCTTCCACTCCCTTGCTTCTAATAACGTGTGCCACTCTGTCTGTCCTAGTGAGCCAAGACACCTCAAGATATTGTCTATGTATTCACTTATTTATCTTTGTATCAACCTTTGTCATTATTCTTACCAAGTAATACATAAACTTGCCAATTCCCTCTTGTCTCATCACACGTACCAAAAGTTTTACCTTCCTTATCGCTATGACCATTATAAGATGACAATCCACGTGCCAGCTTTTGTTCCACAACTTTACTAATTGTTCATGTTTCATAGCTGTACAATAACGTTGACCAATCGTAATATTTTACCATCTTCATCCTTGTCTAAATCGCTATTTTTGGTTGGTAAGTAGGTTAGGTGTCTCGTATTCATAAACTCAGCCTGTGCCATAACTGTCTTTGTCTTTATTTCCTCCTCGTATATTTTGTTACTGATTACTGTACTTCGAAGTTATGAAAGCTTGTTTGTTTGACAGTTTGTCCATCTATTTTGATTGCACATTTCGGATATTCCTTCGACTTGCTCACAACCATAGTTTTTGCTTTCATGATATTTATGGCCAAACCATATTTCCCACTTTCTTATTTAACGATTAAACCAAATTCTGCAGTACTTCTCTGATTCTCCTCTCAAGACAGTATCATCTTCTCATCTTATGTTATTTATATTCCTTCCTTGAACACATTATTTCTCATGGATCGTTCTTATTATTATCTCTTTATAGAAGCTGAACAATCCTGGCGAGAGAACACATCCCCGTCTGACCCATCTTCTAATTATTACCCGGTCACTTAATTCATCTTTCATCCTTACTGCTGATTTTTTGGCTCCAGTACAAATTCTGCAACATTCTTAGGTGCTTTCCGTTGATATTCAGCCGATGCTAACTTTCTATCGGTATTTCGTGTTTTCTAAAAGGTAATGGTCTGAAATACATTAAAGAGCATTTTAACGAGTACTCTGTCATTTTCATAGAAACAAAATCAGTATTAATCCATTCTTCATCATTAGTATTTGAATTAATGGCTTCGAGGTCAAAGCAATACAAACTTTTGATTTGTAGTATTTTTTACGCTAAGATTCCGATAGACAAAATGAAATGTTTCTTACACCAACAATTGCAAGATTCTTTAAGAATTCGGGTTGATTAATGTTATGCGTTATAAAACACAGGCGTTTTTATGACATCGCTACTTATAAAAATTACCATTGCCGCAGTAAACGAAATCCTACAAGCTATGTATTATTTACTTGACAACACCTTTTGGCCCGGCATGGCCAGGTGGTTAGGGCGCTCGACTCGCAATCTGCGGGTCACGGATTCGAATCCCCGTCACATTAAACATGCTCGTCCTTTCAGCCGTGGGGACGTTATAACGTGACGGTCAATCCCACTATTCGTTGGTAAAAGAGTAGCCGAAGAGTTGGTGGTGATGACTAGCTGCCTTCCCTCTAGTTTTACACTGCTAAATTAGGGACGGTTAGCGCAGATAGCCCTCGTGTAGTTTTGCGCGAAATTCAAAACAAACGGACAACATCTTTTAGCAATTTGGTCAACATGTCTTCCAGTACAGGGAATACCTTTGGGACGTAACTTCCGCCCACATGTTGCGGATTTATACTTATTTGAACTGGAAGTTTCATACAATACAAACCTTAGAAAAAAAAATAAATCTTTCACATCAGTTGTGCTTAAAGATATACAAATGATATTCTTTTGGGAAATACCCAGCAAAGTTTCCTGGACAAACAGCGTGATCAACAGAAATCCCTCTGGAAAAAAATATACTTCATTAAAAACAAAGCACATTACCAATATTTAGAAATTAGCATCGTTAACAAAAGACTTAATTTTTCAATAAAAAAAAAAGCCATCTTAATTTTGAACTTATAAACTTTCCATTTCCGAATACAAATATTTCAAATAAGTTGTATTCCAAGCTTATTCAATGCAATAAAATTGTTCAGGACTAAAGATATCGAGGAGTAAGCTCGTAAGCTCATTCTGACATTTCATGAACGAAAGTTTTCACCTACCACATTTTGAACATGAAATTCATTTAATTTTACCAGAAAGACAGAAATCTGCTTGCTACCAGTTATAAGTGTTACAGATTACCACGATCTTTTAAAAACTTTTATGTTTACATTTTAATTTATTAGAAATTTATTGAGGTAATAATGAGCAACTATAGTATGGTGACTACTATTAGTTTTACCGCCTGGTCGTTAGTTTAGAAACCTACTGTAGATTATGCTATTTAACAGTTCCTGTATATATTATTACTCCTACTTATTTGGTTAAGTTACATTAGTCTTGTAAATTACCTTTATTGTCATTTTTACTTCTTTTACCTAACTCTTCTTATCATTGAGAGCTTTCTAGAATCTTGCTTGTTTGTTTATAATTAAGCACAAAGCTACACAATGGGCTATCTGTGCTCTGCCCACCACGATTATCAAAACCAGGTTTCGAGCGTTGTAAATCCGCAGACATTCCGCTGTGCCACTTGGGGGCTTCTAGAATCTTATTATCGCTTATACACTTCAACTAATCTTTAGGATTTAACTTTATTTATTATTACCTATTCTAGTCTATGTCTGTTGGAAAGTGACAAGGCCTAGTTAAATTCGAACTTGTTGTATTGGGCACAATTTATGGAATGTTTTGTTCTTCATTTTTATTTCATATATTAACGTCAGTTACAATGTAAATATTCTTGCTATTTATTGTAAGAATCTGTTACTCATTTTATTTGATATTTATTATTTTCTTCAAATACTTTACTTTCTGCTGTACTATGTGTACTGTTCTGCAACCCGTCATTTTAGCTAAACAGTAATGTGTTTTTAATAGGCTTTCATTGGTTAAGACGTTGTTAAGGAGGATCTTGTAAAGTGTTGCGAAGTTCTTCACTGAACATTAAACATACGAAAGTACATGAAGCAAACCATTAGTGTTTATGTGTTCCGTAAGTAAGGTATACTTTATTCTTTCTTTAATCTTACTTTTGTTAATAGTATCGGTTAGAATGATTGCTATATGTAGTTTTATCATGTTAAATATCTTATTACTTTATTTTGATTATAAATTTTTTTTATTTCACTGTTAATTTAGCATATGGATTTTGGACTAATATAAATCTTCTAAATTTTCCAAATCTCAAGATATTATTGGGAAAACGGCCGAAAATACCCTTAACAGCATAAGTACACAACTGATGATACAATGCATTATAATCTTTATAAGTAAGAACATTATACTTAAATAGCTATACTAATTAAGGATCAGGTTTTAGTTATTATATATGTTAACAGCTTGCTTTGATCTGAAGTTAATATTACAGTGTTTATGAAGAAAGAAAAGTTAGGTCGTCCAACATGGCAGCTGGCGCTGATCTACGTCAGTTGTAGATGAAACATAAACTATTTCACATATCTAGAGTTAATTTCAGCCTACTTGCTATTTCTTACAAAAGTAGTAAGGATTATATTAGTAACTTCACAGTATAACAACTAAAGTGCCTTTATAACGACATGTTTAACATAAATCTTTCAACATTATACAGGAGAAAAGTACATTAGAATAAAGAACCAATGTGATATGATATAATTATAAACAAATTACAGAAGTTAAATAATGGTAACGTTTGGAAGCGTTTTCATAAACTCGGAGAAGATACGATGATTGTAGATATAGCTTACTTCTGTAAGATTTTATCTAATGTAATTAAAAGAGCGAATCCACGTGACAATTAAGATACAAAAAATTATAATATATTACATTCGTATACAATGTTAATTGCACTACCAATAAATAATATTTATCAAAACAAGTTTTATGCTTAGAAGTTATAGCACTTAAGTTAGGCTACTATAATAAGAAGGTTCTTCCATCGGTTTGTGAAACGTAATGCCACGAAAACCAGTTTTAGTAAAGCCACAGTGTATACGTATAAAGATACAACATAATCAATGATAAATTGTACTTTTATGTCTCATCTTACTGCCAAAATATAGTAATAACTGCAATTTATGAACACTAGGGGGCGTGGTTACATCGCTCTAATTCCGCCAGCCATTCGTGCGTAAGATTGAAGGCGGCTAAGCTATTAGAACTGATTTCTAAGTCTACATATATAGAAAATTGTTCGACTTGGGAAGGCGTTAACTTTTATTTCTTTTTCTTGTAACGTAGGTTCAGTGGATTACTTTTATGAGAAATTTAACAGTGTAATATATGTAAAACGTTTTAAGAGAGTGTTAAAAATAAAAAGTTAGAATATGCAAAACAGGATTGTTTTAGTTATTCATTTAGAAGGTGGAATTAAATAATAGTATAGCCACAGCTGAACTCTAGGTTGGAAACTTTTATCATTATAGTATAGCCACAGCTGAACTCTAGGTTGGAAACTTTTATCATAATAGTATAGCCACAGCTGAACTATAGGTTGGAAACTTTTATCATAATAGTATAGCCACAGCTGAACTATAGGTTGGAAACTTTTATCATGATAGTATAGCCACAGCTGAACTATAGGTTGGAAACTCTTATCATG
>NW_013665895.1:197910-221000 GCF_000517525.1 Limulus polyphemus
TTAAACTATAGGTTGGAAGCTTTTATCATAATAGTATAGCCACAGCTGAACTATAGGTTGGAAACTTTTATCATGATAGTATAGCCACAGCTGAACTATAGGTTGGAAACTTTTGTCATGATAATATAGCCACAGCTGAACTAAAGGTTGGAAACTTTTGCAAAGATGCTATAGTCAGAACTGAACTATAGGTTGGAAACTTTTGCAAAGATGCTATAGTAAGAACTGAACTATAGGTTGGAAATTTTTAAGATGCTATAACCATAGCTGAACTATAGGTTGGAAACCCCGCACACTAATAGATGAGGAAGATAACCTAGTTTTTGAAAAACCTAATTTGTACGTGTGGGTTGATTTCAAGATAAGTAACATGTTCTCAATGTAAGTTTCTTTTTTGGAAAACTAGCTTGCAGCTTGAATCACTACAGATGCGTAATTGGGCACTGATGTACATTCTGGTTAAACATTGAGAGGCAGGGTATTTTCAGATGTGATGTTTGGTTGGCTGTGCAGAGTTTCGTTTAGAGTGGCTCTTTTATAGTTTGGAGTGCAGCGTTATATTCTCGAACGTGCCCTGGTGGGTCAGTGGTAACTTTAATAACGCTAAAACATAGGTTTGATACCAACTGTGGGCATGCACAACGTAAATAGCCCATTGTGTAGCCTTGTGCTTCAACACACACACACACAAGATTTTATTGAACAGGTCAGGGTCAGTAAGCTACTTTGAGTAAACTGAGGGATGAAGATAATACGCTGCATAATTCCAGTAAAGTTCTTCCTTGGAAGACTTAATGGAACCTAAGAAACAACAATGGTGACATAAGTCAGACCTGACCAATACTTTTCACTTACCATACTAAAATTGTTTTGGAATTCTGTTTTTAACCAAATTACTTTGAGGTTATAAGCCGCCATCCCATATGTGTAAGTTATGAAACAAGTGGTGTATATTCTTTATATCATGTCCAGAGACATTCAAATATAGTAACAGTAGGTCAGTTTCAAATGAAATATCATTATAGTTATAGACAGTGTACGAACTGTAACTTACTAACCAGTAGATATTTTTACTTGTTTTATAGTACTTCTGAGAGGAAATGAAAGGTTTTAAATTTTCGCTGATTGAATTATTAATTTGTGACGAAATAATTTTCTACGTGATACGCACAGTGAAACTAAATAGACATCAATATTTAAAACATTTCCTAAACTGTAATAACGCTTCTTTTGTAGCAATATGTTATCCGAAATATATTATTCCACAGCCAACGACGTTAAAAACAATTTAACAACTATTTGCAACTGAACTTAAAAGAAATTATCAAGGAAAAACATCAAAAGACATGTCAGTAAGAACAAAAACAAACAAAGATAAATCCGTTATCTATTACCACAAATATAAATAATGATTACAATATTTTGTACGTGTACTCTTTCCGAAAATTGTGTGAAAAACTGGAATGGAATGACGTCAAAACATGTTAAAAGTTACTTGTGGTGTTAACAAAGTTTTGTTAAGTGCACCCATAGTACTTCTTTTTTTCAACTATTCTAAACTAATTCCTTACACAAGTTAATTAAAGATACATATAAGTTATATTCCAAGCTACTTCTTTACACAAGTTAATTAAAGATATATATATATATATATATATATATAAGTTATATTCTAAACTACTTCTTTACACAAGTTAATTAAATATATGTAAGTTATATGCTAAACTATTTCTTTAAACAAGTTAATTAAAGATATATATAAGTTATATTCTAAACTACTTCTCTACACAAGTTAATTAAAGATATAGATAAGTTATATTCTAAACTACTTCGTTACACAAATTAATTAAGATATATATAAGTTATATTCTAAACTACTTCCTTACACAAGTTAACTGAAGTTATATATAAGTTACTTTGTAGCGATTTATCTTTACCTTGCAAATAATATATTCGACAGTGTCCTTATTTCACAAATATGTCCAGTAAATATCTTAAGACAGTTGTATCGTTAGCTGTTTGTGTTGCACTGGCAAATGAGCCTTTAGATTTTGCTAACGCTAATCTTACGTAATGCTGTAGTTTATATACATATATATAAAGATTTGGGTTTCCTAAAGCGTGAATAAAAAGTTACTCACACCAAGTCTAGCGGATTATAAAAGTTTGAATCAGTTGATTTAGTTTCTTCAAATCCAACTTTTCAAAAAATGTCAATGTGGGAAAAATATGAATGGTATATACATATCATTAGTCGTATAGTTAATAGTTTTGATTGTTAAGTAACAGATAAAGTAAACTGAAACAGAAGAACAATTCCATTCGATTCAGTCGAAGCTGGATTGTCCAAAATTTTATAAATTTCTTGTTTTCCAAAATATATCTTCATCAGAAAGGCTTAACTTCATGTAAAGATACTTTCTTTCGTTGAGAGTAGTTTAGCCTACAGTTTTTAATTGTATTATTCTTTGATACAAGTTAATGTTATACTTTTTTAAACATAAGGAAATGGTCGTTTATTTGTAATTCTTCATCATTGTAAAATATATTTATTAAAACTGGAAACGGTTCTAGCAAAGTAACATGTTTTTGAGCTATATGAAAGTGTCTTCCTCTTGCCAGGGAGATAGTCATCATGATCAGAAGGGAAAACTTAAATACTTAAACGAGTACTTATATATATATATATATAAACGTAAAAAATTATATTAATCACCTCCCTTTTAAACGTTGAAAAGGTTTATGTTTGTTCTCTATTATTTGATGTAAAAAAATTAAACTTAAACCGACTACACAAGAAATATTATGTTCGAAAATTTTATTGTATTTTATCTTCAAATTTACTGTGACCTCTGGAAATCTCTTGCATATTAGATAATTCAGGCGGGCCTGATCATATTGTAAGGGTTCCTTATACTTTGTTTAGATAGTCAAGGCCACGTTTTTGAGGCGGTATATTATTTTAAATCGAACAGCAAATTTTGGTTAAAGCCTAGATAAAATATTTAGTTTCCAGTGTATCTTGAACTTTATGTAAGTATCTCCTTAACGTTTTTCATGAATTAAGATAATTCTAGTGATTCTATGTGTTCTTTATTCGGCAACAATGTTCGTACGGATTTGTGCTTAATTGAATAATCTAGATTTTCTCTTTTTTCGCTTCCATTCATAAATACAATTATATGAAATAATAAGGCAGCTAATTGTCATTTCTCTAAATCCTCGTTGTTCAGGTATCACGACAGGAACGCTCAGCAGGCAAACGGTGTAGGTTACAAGCTTCAGGGTTTGTATAAATAGCTGCTTTGAGATCGTGACAGATGAACACGGAAATATTCAGCCTAGACAAAACTCTCCGTGTATCTCCTGTTTTGGGTTACTGACCACCTATCGTGACCGATAACGAAGTTTCTGGCCACTCACAAGCTCGTGCGTTGGCGGTGCAGACGAAGGACACGTGATAATGACGATTACAAATCACTGCTTGTCGCGGCTCCTCGTGCTACTGTTGCACACTGGACGATTTTTTATTGCCACCTGAAGGCAATCAAACTAGTCTTTAATTTAGCATGGTTTTAGGTTACTGTTAACATCAACCGACAGGTGGCTGAAAAATTGCCTAATGTCTATTTATGTTCATGAAATCTAGTTAGTGATGCCTGAATACGAATAATATATTTTAATTATTATACTACGATTATGCAGTCGTTCCGGTACCCCTTTCCCCACATACTTTATTAAATTAACTTCAATTTTAAAGCAGTAAATATATGAAAGTAGCATTATACGAAATTTTAAAGAAGTTCAGTACAAAACGTATGAGTTGAGGCTTTCACTATTTCATAAAAGCTTTACATAAAGTTATTAACACCAACAATTCAGAAACAAAAGGGCAAAAATTCAAGAGTCTCTTCCTTTGTGTAAAGAATAGCATAACGAATATAGTAAAACAAGCTACTTTATAAAAACTTAGACGAACTAGATAAACGGTTACTGTTCCACGATTACGAACTGGATGAACGGTTACCATTACACGACTAAGAATTGAATGAACGGTTACCATTACACGACTAAGAATTGAATGAACGGTTACTATTACACGACTAAGAATTGAATGAACGGTTACTATTACACGATTAAGAACTGAATGAACGGTTACTATTACACGACTAAGAATTGAATGAACGGTTACTATTACACGATTAAGAGCTGAATGAACGGTTACTATTACACTATTAAGAGCTGAATGAACGGTTACTATTACACGATTAAGAACTACATGAACGGTTACTATTACACGACTAAGAACTGAATGAACGGTTTCTATTACACGATTAAGAACTAGGTGAACGGTTACTATTACACGATTAAGAACTACATGAACGGTTACTATTACACGACTAAGAACTGAATGAACGGTTATTATTACACGATTAAGAACTGGGTGAACGGTTACTATTACACGATTAAGAACTAAATAAACGGTTACTATTACCCGATTAAAAACTGGGTGAACGGTTACTATTACACGATTAAGAACTAAATAAACGGTTACTATTACCCGATTAAAAACTAGCTGAATGGTTACTATTACACGATTAAGAATTAGAAGAATGGTTACTATTACACGATTGAGAAGTAGCTGAACGGTTACTATTACACGATTAAAACTAAATAAACGGTTACTATTACCCGATTAAAACTAAATAAACGGTTACTATTACCCAATTAAGAACTGGACAAACGGTTACTATTACACGATTAATAACTAGATGAACGGTTACTTTTACACGATTAAGAACTAGATGAACGGTTACTATTACACGATTAAGAACTAGATGAACGGTTACTTTTACACGATTAAGAACTAGATGAACGGTTACTATTACATGACTAAGAACTGGATGAATGGTTACTATTACACGATTAAGAACTAGGTAAACGGTTACTTTACACGATTAAGAACTGAATGAACGATTACTGTTACATGATTAAGAACTAGATAAACGGTTACTATTACACGATTAAGAACTGGATGAACGGTTAAAAACTGGACAAACGGTTACTATTACACGATTAAGAATTAGAAGAATGGTTACTATTACACGATTAAGAAATCGATGAACGGTTACTTTTACACGATTAAGAACTAGGTGAACGGTTACTATTACACGATTAAAACTAAATAAACGGTTACTATTACACGATTAAGAACTGGACAAACGGTTACTATTACACGATTAAGAACTAGATGAACGGTTACTATTACACGATTAATAACTAGATGAACGTATTTCAGTGTAAGTTGTTTTAAATATAAAAAATACCTTGTTTTCCACCTTGAGGTGGTTCACATTTAATTGATTTAGGTTTATATCATTACAGGTGAACTTCAATATGTATGAGAAACTTACAGCATCTACAGTAAAATAGAATAAAAGAATAAGAAAACAACAGATTCAAATCTTAACAAACAACGGTATAATAGTGGAATATGTTCGTCAGTGATAAAAAGCTTAGTTTTAAGAAGGAATGACGTGTTAAGCTCAGATAAATAGATAATTATATGTTAAGTAACCTTGAAGGTTAAATGTTTATCACACAGTATAAGCTTGTAGAATGTGTGATTTTGTTTTTTCGTTGAGAAATGTGGTGAAAAGGATTTAAGATGAATGGATATCCCACCCTATACGCAGCAAAACTTCACATCAAATTTTAAACTCATAAAAAACAATCTTTTAAATTACACCAATTTTAAGGTGAAAGATGAATTTTACAAGAGAAAAAATATATTTTTCATTTGTTACGTTATTACTGGTAAAGGAATCTTAAAATCATCTTACCTTAAACCCAAGATGCTTAAAACATCGTTTTTTATATGTTTTTCACGTATCTGGTCGTAATTTCAGAGTTCAATCACAGAACAGTCTTAAGGTAGGATTGACGATGTATAATTCTTGAAGCTTGTTTAAACAAAGTGAATTTTGTTTACACAGCCTTCAAGAACTAAGCTAAACACTATGTAACCTATTAACACCCGGATATAAGAATACAAAATTTAATGAGAGAGTACTTTTTTTTTGTTCGAGTCTATGCAGTTTGCGAGTCAGTTAAAAATGCGAGTAAATAAATGTTCTCACATATACAGTAATTTTTGATAAGCTATTCAATTATTCATTAGTCTCTTTCTGTCACTTTTAATACTCATTTTATACTATAACAGTCTGATGGATTCTTAAAAACTCGAGAGGAAAATTTAATGTGAACGACATCAGGAACAAAATAAAATAATGTTTATAATGCAATGTAATATGTTTAAAGATCTTAGTTTAGGAAATTAATTATTTTTTGGCATACATGCTTTAAGTATTAAGTATTTGATTTGAATTATTCCAGTTAAAATACGTAAAGCAAAGAGCAACATAATAACTTAATTTTTTATTATATACCGTCTAGAAATTATATGATCCGAAGATCTGATAAAATAAAATGTTCAGAAATAAGACGGATGCGTGGTTTAAGATACTGTTCAAAGATGTTTACTGTTAATACAGCTGTCTGGATCTGAGAAACAAATTAATTTAAAAAGGTTGTAGAATTTTTATGATTATTATTATTGTCATGCCAAAATTTTTAGCGTTAACTATTAATATTTTAATTCAATTTTGTAGGATAAACAACAGATTCTGGATAAAGAGGGAAATTGTTTATGTCAGACTTATCATAACTTATTAACAGTATATCACTTACATGATCTGTGTTTGAGGATAATGTACTTTAAGTATCTGAAATATTCAAAATTGGATATCATCTATAGAAATATGAAAACATGGCTTTAATTGAAAATTGGCTTTTACAATTCGGTTTCCTAATTTTGACTACGATTTATTCATTGTGAAGTATTTGTATGGGTATCTTCAACATAAATATTCTTATGATTACAATATATATATACGAATTTTCTTAAAAGCGTAATTGGATAAATAAAATTTATTTGAAAAAGAAGAACAAAGAGTTTGGGTATACATTAACATGACAAGGCTGTGTCTCTGGTTGACCTTTATTTTGTATTATATATTATACTGAATTATTTGAAGTTAAATATTATTTTTCTTTCATAATTAAGCGTAAATACAGTGTGTAAAATCAGCATTTTTCTCTAATATAATAAAAAGCAAACATCAGTTATAAGATATATATATATAAAACAAAATAGAATATGTTGAAATCGACCACTGATAGACAACACAATAAATGACTGACATTTTGTTAATGAGTAAAACATTAATAAGTCTTCAACCACAACAGTAACAAATGTTTTCAATGAAAGAACAGTTTTTCATCTGATGCTATTAAATTTGCTATTTGAGCTATTCTTATTATATCCATTTTCAGGTTATTTAACTTCATTGGTAATAAGTGCTCTTATATGCGTTATGAGTAATTTAAATTTTCATTGTATTTCAGAATTAACTAATGATATTTTTTTATAATTTAACATGGATTACGAGGCGTTTTAAATACTTCTGTATAAATTTCTCAGGAGTTTATTATTCAAGATTAGGCACAAAACGTCAAATAATTTACGTGTTTATTCTGCATGATTTGCAACCAGCTTTAAGTAATGTCTCGCAGATATAAGAAACATGCAGACTAATGAAATTATTTTAGCCATATTCAAGTCTGTTTTCTTCTTCAGCACTGTGTATTAGCGAGAAGACGAATATTTACTATTAATTAACATACCTTATTTAAACACTGGGCTACAAATTATCAATATAAAACACTGAGTTACATACAATTATTTCTTGAAGACTAAGATTTTTTTTAAAATTAATTAACGAAGTAGAAAGTTTACCGTCTCTGGTGCTATTTTTCAACAACTAAATGTTGAAAAGTGGTTATTTATAAATATTTTTAGTATTTTTATGTTTAAGTATCTGCCATCTCTAATTTTTTCTATAATAAAATTAGTTCTGTAGTTGTCACTTATAATTGTTGAGATTAAAAAGGACGTTTACGAAAGAAAATATACATACGAATATCACAACATACAAATTAAAAATTTGGTTATGCATAGTGTTATTTTACAAATTCTGAAAACTTCAAATTATGCTAAAAATTATAACCCTATTTTTATAACCCCTAAGATCTATTACGATAAAGGTGGGTCTCTTTCAAAATTTCAAAATATACTAGTAAATTATTATTTCGTACTAACTTCATTAGGGTTTCAATACATAATCATTTCATGACTTTGTAAAGCAATGGCTTGTCAAATATGAAGTGAAGAAATAAATCCAAAGTATGTCATTACTTTTTGATATTAACAGTTGAACACCAACATTATTAGATAATTAAATAGCACTGTTTCGTTGAAAACGTGTAAAAAATCATATTTATTAATTTCTTTGATGTTTTAGACTATTTCTGTTGAATTCTGTGTTTCCTTGGGAGACCCTTGCTTATAAATCAAAATATAATCTTTTTCTGGTTTAAGCTTTAGATAAGCATGGATAGTTATTTGAACTTTTCAATTTACTGTTCTAGACATACTGAGAAGGTCATGTACAATAATGTATTAAGTTTCTACCATTAGAAATGAAGCACTTTTTTACTATTTGTTTTAAAATTATAAAAATATTATTTATCGCACTTGAAGAGCTTACGATTTCAAAAAGAAAGCGAAATTATTTACAAAATTTGTTTTCGCTTACATAACTTTATATCTTTTGAAAAACAAATTAAAGAAGTAAACAGATCTGAGCCATCTAAATATTTGTGCAACAGCATTAAAACCTTTAGTTAAAACAGCAATACCAGACATCTTTTTTTTTTCAAGAAAAAAAAAAGGTTTCAACTCAGTGAATAAATTAATTTAATCATTTTCTGCTAAGTTAATCTATTATTGTTAACCTTAAAAGCAAATAAATGACTCCATTTACTTCACAATCGGGCGTATTTTAAAATTAAAATAATCTAAAGAATTAATTCATTCTATGTGAAACATGGAAATCAATGTATTTTTGCTGAACTTTGAACTGCATTATTGTAACCTGGTATCTATTGTTGGCATTACGTATGCTGCAAAATACAATGATTTTGGTATAAAGAAAATGTTATGGCAAAACAGAATATCGCTGTAATTAAGAATATCTCTAAAGTACAAAGTATATTTGAAGAAAGTGCAGTAAAATGTCTGCTTGAGCAACAAAACGTTTGATTCTAATTTATTCGTCTATTAAAAAGTATTAAAAAGCAATGCTTTTGCTTATTTAGTATTAAGCACAAATATATTTTAGTGTTTTAAGTCTTCAGACTTATCGCTGAGCTATCGGAGGGCAAAATTGACGCAAATACATGTTATGGTGAAGTTACCTTCAGAGTTATCCAATAATGTGAAAATCGATGCTTTTTTAAACAGGTATCTTATATTCTGTATATCTTTCCTACCATATACCTCAGGAAAAATGTTTATCTGTAAATTGAGTATATGGTGTTAGAGATAATAAGACCTTTCATGTTATTATCTGAAATATCATTAAAGTCTAATAGGGTTACAACTGATAGAAATATCTCTAGTTCAGGAAATAACTAACATTCGTTCAAGGGAAGTAAAGATAAAAAAAGAAAGGAAAATATAAAAAAATCAAAATGTTTTTTTTTTCTAGCATAAGGTTTTCGTTTAGTGCAGCTGCGCTAGACTTTAAGTTTGGTGGAATCTGTGACAATGAAGAGCAGAAAAAACGTTATTAAGCATAAATAACATTATTCTATGGCTGCTCTCCTATATCTATATCTTTATAATAAAAATTAATTCATAATCAAAACAACAGAACAGTAATTATCAAATTAATTCAAAACTTTGAAATTTCGCCTACTCACTAAAACTTTTCAGAGCATGAGAATTTTTAATTTAATCAAAACTTAAGTTCATAAAATTTGACCATTCTTGTAATGATGGCTAAAAAGGATTCCATTTTGTTAAAGCAAAAACAGTTAATTTGAGAAATTAGAAACGTACCAACCGTTAAATTGAGCCTTTCATAACACGTTATGAGTACACACGCACTTTTATTATTATTTTATTAGTGGAATATCTGGCATATTTATGTTTGAAACATATTTTTCCTGTATTAATAGGAGTTGCTGCTTAATAAAGGTATTTGTTATTTCAATAAGATAATAATTATTAGGTATATGTAGTAGAATAAAGTAACCAAATATTTCATGTAACACATTACGCAATCCAACGTTCATAGCTTGCTACTCACAAATACAATATAATTTGTTTGTTTGTGTTTAGAATAGAAAAACATTGGGCTATCTGCAGTGTCTAGAGCGAGGAATCGAACTCCGGATTTTAGCGTTATAAGTCCGTAGATTAACAGCTGCTCCACCGGAGTACTACATTGTAGTCACTCCATAGTTAATTATCAGAGTGGATTTGGAAATATGGTCTTCGTACGAGCAAACTCTAAGATATTCTTTTGAGAAACATTATTAAAGTTAATAAAAATATATTAAAAATACAAAAATTATATAATTTTGAATTTGAATTCATTAAAAATTTAACCAGGCCTTTAATTAAGATTATCATCAAATATGAACATTGCCCTGATTTTCTCTTTTCTCGTTGGATTTAAACACAAAATTATATAAGTTTTCTATTTCCAGCATTTTTTTTATATTATGACTGAAAACATCATGTTAAAGACGAAAGTAATGAATCTATGGTCACAGGCCACACACTCTTATTTCACTTCTGCTAAAATCAAAATACAAAATGATTTTCAAAAGTGACCCGGCATGGCCAGGTGGTTAGAGCACTCGATTCGCAATCTGAGGGTCGTGGGTTCGAATTCCCGTCATACCAAATATGCCCGATCTTTCAGCCGTGGGGGCGTTATAATGTGACGGCCAATCCCACTATTCGTTGGTAAAAGAGTAGCGGTGGGTGGTGCTGACCAGCTGCCTTCTCTCTAGTCTTTCACTGCTAAATTAGGGACGGCTAGCGCAGATAGCCCACGTGTAGCTTTGCGCGAAATTCAAACCAAACAATTTTCAAAAGTGTGACAAAAAACCTAATATAAAATCATACATCCATGTTCATATTTTAAACGTAAATTTTCAATATGGTAAAACAATTACCTTATCTATATATATATACTGTATTAATATATTTTTCGGAAATTATTTGCGCTTCTTCTTATTTTTTCTATTGTTTTCAAAATTTGCAGTTAATAAGTGGACATGAGTGACAACCACCTTCTGAGTAAAATCAGAAAACTATTAAACATAAAGTTTATTAAATTTATAAATTTCAAATGGTTTTGAAATGAATGCTTTGCAGATTAGCTGTGACGGATTTATTATTATATATTTATTTTAATATCAATATTTGTTTAAGTTGAATTTATATTTAGAAGTGTACATAACTTATATTGTTAAATATGTATTGCGAAATTCCCGCCTATTTTCTAAAGTTGTAGAAGATTCTCAAGTGTAAGAATTAACAATATATGTGTGTATGTAAACGCTAATGTAGCGTATTTCGAGAAACTCTTCACACACCTATAAATATAACCAACGCAACGCACCATAAAAACAGTATCTATTATTGGTTTGCTATAGTTGGTGTGCTATAAACTTTGGAAGCTATAACTGTGATAGTTATAACACTTATTAATCGGGACAGGAACATTTATAAATTTCGAACATTACAAACCATTTAACTTCAATGGATTCACATTGCACATTAGTACTTTTACGAAAAATTTACGTAACGTCATCAGTAGGAAAAATCGGCGTGTGATCAGTGAAGACCTACTAAATGAATTGTACCTGCATCAACTCGAAATTAACTCGACCATCGTGAACCCTCGATATAACATCAAGGAAGTTCCAGACTAGAAAGAAGATTCGATATTGTTTGTAAGTTTGTAAATCTTTTGTATATAAATCATTGTTTGTAATAACTATTTGTAATGACCGTTATTGTAAATTGTATTATTGTTTCTATATATTAAAATACATTTGTATTCAAAAAGAAAGCTGTGTGTATCAATCTTGTTGGCAAATATCATAAATTGGATATATATCGGCATATATATTTAACTACCAAATCTAAATTATAATTTAACTAAATTTTAGGCTATTTCAAATTGTAATACGTAACATTAGCTTATTACAATAAGCCGTTTGTGCTTTCATTGATTCACACAAGACAATACTGTTCATGAACAGTACGTTCATTGTGGAATAAGTTTAAAGTTAATTAGCAAACTGTATATCATCAATACACTGCTCACAAAAATTAAAATATAATGAAGTTTTTCTAAATTTCTAGATTTTTAAGTTATCATTATTATATAGGATTCCAATACTCCTACCTATGTTTGCCAATTTACGCACCAATGATTACTAATGTAATAGACCTACATGAGAAATGACCTAAAGTTTGCAAAGCAAAAGGCTAGTTTGATTGGTTAGGAAAGATGTCTACTGTTGAGATAATTATAAGTTTATGTTTTTTCTCTTGCTGGTATTGACTTTTGCAAAGAGTGTGCAAGCCGTTAAAAACTAATTAGCTGAAACTAAAGTTTGCAGAGCACTCACACTGCTATAGGATGGCTGCACCCAGACTGAGGTGGCACAGGTCATGAGGGTGTCACAATCTGTGGTCAGTAGATTGTGGTGCAGATACCAGGCCACAAAAGAATATATCTGAAGGCTAGACAAGGTGGCAGAAGAGCTAAAGGTGCAATAGACGACCGATATCTGTGGAATTTAGCTCTTAGAAACTGCACTAACAGTGCTAGGGACCTGAGGAACGAGCTTCAGCAAGCCATTGGAACGTGTATCTGCTCAACGGTCAGAAACAAGCTGCATTAGGCTGAGCCTAGGTTCAGGACACCAGTTAGAGTCCATGTATTAACCCCAAGGCACACAGAGAACCCGGCTGGCATTTGCCCAGAAACATTTCACCTGCATCCTTCAGCAATGGACAGCTGTACTAAGAGCAGACTATGTATCTTCAACTGATCAACGTGTAAGGACATGGACACGTTAAGGGGATCGATATTTGGCCTGTAACGATGCCCACCATGATGCCTTTGGGGGTGACTCAATCATGGTTTGGAGTGGCATCTGACAGTAACACGTTACGTGGAAGAGATCCTGCTACCCATTGTTTGCCGTCTTATTGGAGCTGTCGTGAATGATGATGAATTCGTGTATCATCAGGATAACGCCCGTCCTCACATTGCCAGGATCATGTAGCAATTTTTTCAGGATGTAGAAAAAGAGGTATTGGACTAGCCTTCTAAGTCACTGGATCTATGAGCATATGTGAGACTTGCTAGGGAGAGCAGTTTGAAAGAGAGAAAAAACCTGCTCCTCCGACTGTCCAGAAGTTAAAAGCTGCCCTTATCCGAAATGTCATCAGCAGTATGGTGAACAGGTACAGAAAAGTCATAAACAAAAAAGGAGGACCAGCCAGCTGTTAAGGACTCATTTTAAGTTATTTTTTCTTTGAAATATAAATATTGTCATTTTTCGTTAATTCTCCTTTCTGTTATTAATTTATCAACTTCTTTGATATTGTTTACCTGTGACATTTGTAATAAACAAGTTTCGACAATATTGAATGTCTCTCTGTGTTTGTTTCTTCACATTTTGAAGAAACATATCAAAACTTCACTCTCCTTTAAGTTTATGAATAGTGAAGTTGAGAACAATAGTTTCTACTCATGCCGATTTTTAGTAGCTCACTTAGTTTAACGTTGTGATTTTCGTTGTTAATTTATTTAAGTTAATGTCTTTCATTTAACCGAGTAAGGAAAAATATCATAAGCTCTAGGTGAAGTTTGAAATTCATATAAGATAAATTTTTTCGTGAACACAAACCAGAATGTATTTCACTTCTTGGTTTTTCATCTACTATCCAGTATATTAAAAAAGTAAATGAAAAACTTTTCATAAAAGGATGTAAATATAGGGATGACTAATATCAATCATTCAAAAACAATGCAAATAAGGTAGTAGGGATGGCATTTGCATCATCCCTACATAACAGCACAGGAACAAAGTGCTGTAGAATGTTAACAGACAAAAATAAGATAAGTTAAACTTAATTGTAATTGAATAGTTATATATATATATTTCTGTGTGTTAGTTCTTTCCCGTGTTTGTGACTTAGTTATTATATAGATATTGTTATAAAAGGAAACACTGTATAGTATTGTAAAGTTCTGATGATCTATTGAGGAGATATTTAAAATACCATTTCGGTGAAAAATCCGAGCCATCCATACATAGACAGTGCTTCCGCCTGCCTGATATTTTTGCAGTCTTTCGCAGTTTAAAAAATATTATTAATAGGTATGTTGTTGTTGTTGTGATTGCGTAAATCTACACAATGGGATATCTGTGCTCTGTTCACCGCATGGAATCAAACCGCATATTTTAACATTGTAACTCTGGAATTTACTGCTGACCCTCTGGAGGGCTAACTAATAGGCATGAATGAGTCACTAAAATAATAAATCTCTTAAGAGATGAAAGGTTTGAAGATAATCTGTCTTTTCTCTTAGTAAAATATATCAAGTGAGAGTTATGACTGACTGTTTTACCCTGATGTAACACTTTATACTAGGCATTTAGTAGACTTCTGACGTTTACGGTTATTATTTACAGATCGAATACACTTAGAGAATATCGTAAATATTAGTATTAGGGACGTTACCATTGCTAGACTCATGAATCGACGTTGTACATTCATTATTCTAGTTCAATATAAGAATGAACAGAAACATGCTTTCATAGTACAGCTTGTTAGATATAATTGAAAATATGGACAGCCGCAAACTCTCTATTACAATGACGAAGTAGAAAAATGTGTGATCAAACAAAAACAGCAACCACTCTTGATATTAACATAGATTGAAACGCACATTTGTCAAAGGTCATGATTTGATAATCCTGAAAACTCTTTTTAGTCAAACCAGAAACTTTTTCCATCTGCTTTATACTTTTAGGTAACCGAAGATAGAGGTTAGCATTAAATGAAAGAGTACACAGTAATTAAAATGTTCATTTTCAGTCATAGCATCCAACGTTTGTGATGCTGCGACATATCCAGTCCACATAAGAAATTTACGTATATCACAACAGATCGCAAATTTCCCATCTGTTGAACGATGACACACGTGATAACGTTCTCTCTTCTTTTCTGGTTCAAGATGACTCTGAGTCTTCATAGTTGTACTATCATTGCCTCCACCTCACGATCGGCGTGACTCTCCAAGCTTCCAACATCCTTTCTTGCCGTGTTTCAATAAAAAGTATAACCAGGTCTATCGTTTTTTTTCCACATTGAGACACCTTCTGCAACTTCTCTTTTCCTAGTACTGTGGAAATTCATAAATATATAAAACGAATGCGTTTATCACTGAAATGTTTACAAACTTAAAAATAATTCACAATTGGTGATCCTGGTGAGCTTGTTAATAGCACCATCTTTGGTTCAGATGTAATCTAGAATGACTATTGCTTGTTTATCTTTAAAGTTTGATTAATGATATGAGGGATGTTGAATGAAAAACAAGATACTGTTCTATATTTTTAGAAATATAAGATAAGAGTATAATATTTTTGTGTAAACAACTTTATGGAATAGTTTTCACGCCATGCAGAAGCCCAAAGTTCTTATGAAACTTCAAAATATTGCAGTCGAGTGCTCTAGCAGTTTTCATTGTTGACCTACATTAAGAAAAAAGGTATGGGTTATTATTGTTCTTGAACCAAGTCTATTACTATTCGTTTGCCATGATTTACTTGAGATTTATCTTGTTCCAAATAAATTGTCCAACAATAAGAATATGTTGCCTCTCTAAATGTCCGAGTTTTTATGTTATCTGATTTATACTTCATGCAGATGCAAATAAATGTATTTGTCACGGAAGGCAGCCATCTATATGTTAATTTACAAAAAATATTGCTTAAGAAACAACTTTACGATGAATCTTTTTTTTTTTTTTACAAATTTGTCACATATATTTTGTAGTTTTTACCAATTTGTATATTTGCCTGTATTCAGCTCTTCTGGTAAAGTCAAATCTAATAAATAATTATTGCTTTGCGAACCCATTCCTTCTCATTGTTGCTGGAAATGTAGGAAAGTGGAAGGTTCGGCATCAGCGTTTCACAGTTCACAGGTGGGCCCATTACGAGCTCTCAAACAGCTTAATAACATTTGAAGACTACGAAATGCGATGCTTTTATTACCATCATGCACATATACTTTCGAATATATGTAAAATGTCTGGCCACTTCTTTCGGACCGGTATATAATATTGGGTTGGACGACCTTTTGCCCGAGTAAGTGCCATGACACGACTTGGCATAGAATTTATAAGGCACAGGAAAGTATCCAGAGGGATTTTCCCCATTCATTCATTAATATTGTACATAATTCATGGAGCGAGGTTTGCAGAAAATCGTGATGGAAAATGCGTCTTTCAAATTCATTTAACATATGCTCAACTGTATTGAGATCCGTGGATTGTGGTTGCCATGGGAGATTTCTGAAGTCTCGGTCATACTATTGAAACTATGCACACACAATTTTGACTCGGTGGGTGAGATCATTATAATTTTTGAAGTAGCTGTTCATTTCAGGGTACACATGACTATTGGATGCATTTGATTAGAACTGACTTTGTGGCATTCATTCTACCTTTTAAAGTGATCAAGGATCCCAGGGTATGCTAGTAAAACATGCCTCAAATAATGACTCTACCATCAGAGACTTGGACAGTTGGGCTAACACAAAAAGTGTGTAGTGATTCATGTTGCTTTCTCCAAATCTGTCTTCTTCCACCCGTGTAAAAAGTGTAAAACGTGACTTGTTGGTCCACATCACTTTTCGCCAGTCTTCATTAGTCTAACGTCTGTGCTACTTACACCACCCGAGGCGTGTATTCTTGTTTGTAACTGAGACAAGTGGTTTATGCAATGGTTTCCTAATGCTATAATCTATTTGTTGCAGCTTTCTTTGAGCATGGATTGTCCTGCAGTGGATGTCTCTATAAATTTAGTCTATTGTTTAATGACGCTTGGGCAGTTTAATGACCTGTTGTTCAGTCACCTTTCTTTTACACGTGTTTGCTACAACAAATATCCCTCGCAACAAACATTATATTCATCTTTTACTATTGCTGATAAACAAAAATGATCAATGCCTTGGATGGATCAGATAATGTTCGTCGCCTTGCTTATTCTCTCATTCGCAACAATGTCATGTCAACAGCCTTGGCCTTTCTCTCTGCCCTTGAACCCGCCGGACATGTTTCTGCTTCACTCACTCTTTTTAACGATCTAATGAAGTGGTGGTTCAACCACTTGTAGGACAGTTCACTGGTGACTTTGTACTGAACTTTGCTTTGATGTAGGAAATTGCCATATGGTACTCTGCCAAGTCTATGGTGGAACAAACATTACAGATGTCGTAGATTAGTCAGAATGAAGTCCTGATTTGAAATCTTCATGGACGCTCTGAATATTTACGATATAACCTATCACATGACATCACAGAACTCAACATTGTATTGAGTAAGAATTAGACGCAATCCCCCATAATAATGTTTGATGACTGATGCAGAAATTATGTCAATGCTACAGGATTCCATAGATTTTCATACAAGTTGATTCATTCAGAAACTAGTACTGAAAACTTTGAATCTGAGGGGAACATTTTTCACAATACTAAAAATAACGAAATGTTGCCAATGAAACTGATTCAATAATTGTATATTGTGAACAAATAATGTTCTGAAATATACATTTATTTCAGCTTTATTACTCATTTGGTTGAAAATTTACACAATTATCGATGTTTCACCTTCGTAGTAATAGCATGTGTTCTATATGGCTGAATAGCGTATCACATATTATTATCCCGTATTAAGCAGGAACTCAGTAGTGATTTATTGTAATGTGTTTATCTGCAGCACTAAATATATGAAAGATATTCATTACAAGAACAAAGGGGATTAAACATACCCTATACTGAACAATTATCAATTTTACGTACCGCTAAACAAGACAATTAGTACTTACTTATATTAAATAGTCACCAACTGAATGTGCTGATTTATTGAATATTTATCCATTGCTGTTAGTCTAGATTAGGTAATCATCAAATGGATCTGTCCTTACATTAAATATTTATCAATTGTATTTGCCGCTACATAGAATAGTTATCAGTATCATGACTATATTGTTTGAACTGTTATCAACTGCTTTTACGCCTTTAAGTTGAATAATTATCAGTTGTACTTGCCCATGCACTCGAAATATTAACTGAATTTCCTGAGCTACATGTTTATCAGTAGTGCGAAAAAAACTAAAACTTGGCTGTTTTTGAAACCGGTACTTTCCTTTAGAATATAGGTTTATCAGAAAACACAACAAAATCTAACTAAAGTCAACATTTTACTGGTCCTGTAGAACTTTAAACGTTTTCCCTTTGACCCAGAAATGAGAGAATGTTTGGATAAAGTTTAACTTTTAACTTGCTAAAATATTTTTATTAAATAACATATTACATTTTTTAATATAAAAAGTCAAACTGTAAACCGGTTTTTATTTGTTTGAGGACAGTTGTGCCCAGTATGTTTACAATTGAAACCTTTCTCATACATCGTTGTTTACTTGTTTATCTTGTTCTCAGATTACCTCAACACTAGCTAAACCATTATTTCTTTGCAAAGTGTCAATAATTGCTAAGAGATACGGATATATTTCAGTTGAGCAAATTATTTGTTTCTTATTTCAATCGTCTGATGACAGTGTTGACGTAATCATTTCATAAATCAATGAAAGCAGATTAATCGGCTTTCATATATGTGTTGGAGAACTTCGATTTGTTCAGAAAGCAGTACAGAGAAACCTTTGCAGCACACAACGGCTGGAGATGGAACAGATAATATTTCAAGAAATTTTCTAGAACATTATGAGAAAATTATAACGTCATAAGAAGTGTTCCTCGTTTAGCAGATTACGAAAAATATATTAAAATAATTATAATATTTCCAATCTGTTTGTTTTTGATGGCATCAATGAAGAAATTGTAAAACAGATTATCAGTATAGGACAGTATACATACACTGACTGTCACTTTATCAGGATCTATGTATCCTATTAGACTTGAGCCTGGCCTGAGCTGCAGAAGTAAATTACGTTGATCATATGATGTGTCAGGTGATCCCTGCAATATTGTAACTAACTGGGACAAACACATTTGCAGTCAGTCTAAGAAATAGGTAAGGAAAAGGTAAAGATATTGCAGCATTAAAAAAAGGTATGATAGTGGGTGCATGTCTAGCAGGTGCCACACTGATCAATACAGTTTTGTTAGTAGTCTAATCCGTAAAAAAGGAAAAAAAAAAAACGAAAAATTACGTGACAGAAATTTAGTTTTTAAAGGAAAAAGAAACATTCCTCAACTTGGGTGGTCAGTGATATTATTATCCTCTTTCGCCTCACTCGCGATAATTTTGTGTTACATTCATGGGATTTTTTAAATTTTGCTGGGGAAGTTGGTCTTACGTTGTCTAGTGAGATTTAAGCAGTAAATTCGCTCCCCAGGAAACCCAATTATGATCTGTAAGTCTATCCAAACCAATTCCTTTCCATTCCGCAAATATACCACCACTAAGGATATTCCAGTGATACATTTACCTCTGGTTCTTCAAGCACAATTCTAACTAACATTGTCAGATACATGAAGTTCGGACTCATCTTTGAATAGTACGGATACTCAAAGACGTTGTTGTTAGTCATAACGATCTCGATTGACTTAATGTCCAAATGAAACATGCAACGCAGTGCGCTCAATTGCAGGGTAGGAGAATTTCTTTTTTTTACTTTAAACTTGGCTCATGAAGTTTCTAATTAATCCTTTAACTACTGATAATATCTCCATATTCTGTCATTGAGGCCACATAGAATCGAAGGAAATTAAACTGTCGATACCTAATGGTCATATTGTGCAGGCAGCCGTTACTACATGCAATGATTCACCATCTACGACCTTGCCTATATTATATGATGTACAGGCTAGATGCTTGATTGCGCGTCTACAACCTTCCCATTAAGAATCTGGATACATTAAAATAAGCTAAACAGCTCCGATAATTTATACTTCCACTAAAATCCTCTGTCCTCTAGCAACACGTTTATATTGAAACAATAATCCAACTTGAAAGGATCACCAAAACAGCAAATGATTAGACCACAGGTCGGATATCACATGTAAAATGTTCCGAGAGAACCCTGCTTGCAACAAATAACATAGAATATTTGCATTTGTATCCATATATTTATTCAGTGTTTGCCCTATTCATTTTGCTCGTGCAGATTACATCACGATAAGTTATATCAGTAAGTGAAGATTTTATAATTTGCGTGTGTGTGTGTGTGTTTGTTTGTTATAGCAAAGCCACATCGAGCTATTTGCTTTGTCCACCGAGGGGAATCGAACCCCTGATTTTAGCGTTGTAAATCCGCAGACTTACCGCTGTCCCAGTGGGGGACTTATAATTAGCAACTCAATTCATAGAAAACCTTTTCTTTAAAAGTTTGTGTTTTGTACTCTTCAGGATATTATTGTTATTTTTTGTAAAGAAATTACACAGCAAGAACAAATATACTGTTGTGACTCTGAAATCAGCTCTGTTTAAACATACGGGTTCTTTCGTCGTTGTTGGTTAATCTTATTGCGCTACCCCCCACAGGCTTCGTGTTAACTTTAAAAACAATATAAATGAATAACAATGCTTAGGATTGACGAAGTTATGTCTCGTTAAAACATCCAAGATCATACTTGTAGTTATTTTTCATATTTATTATCCAAATTGATTATTCAACATTACCTCTACGCAGTTCCGCTTACAGCTACGTTATCTGGATCAGGGTCACTCCGGACCGATTAACATGGTAGTTTCTTGCAGTAAATCTGAGAAAGGTTGACTCCACATGCAAGGTCATCTAAGGGATGGTGTAGTGAACATTAGTTTGAAACCAGCTTGACTGTAATTTTTCTTGTGTACTCTATAATTATTTTTGAGATATCTTTGTATAATTTTCACATCCACGGGTTTAGTTTATTCTACAAAACTTTCCAAGTTATCGTTTAGATACACGTTTGTAATGTAATTATGACGAATTTGCTTTACATACCAAATGAGAGATACCTGCAGTATAAAATCCTATTTTTATCGAACTCTCGTTAATGAAAAAGGCAAGAAAAAGTTAATACTTTACCTAACATTTTTCTGTCTTTTAGAGTGTCATTCCTAATTGCTCTGTATATACAACATTAAAAATAATATTTCACGAACTCAGGGGTATAGTTACTATTGTTACAAAATACTGCACTTGGAATGTCAAATGAAATACTATAGAAGAAAAAAAGCTTCTATCAAATTGTTTTATGTATAAATACATGAGCATCATGTATCTTTATATAAAGGGAAAGTGACATCAATACGTTTACTTGTTTTTAGTTTTTGAGCAAAATCTGGTAAAATACACAAAGGCAAGGCACGGTCAGGAATTTTCATAAACAGTGATGCTACATTTTTCTCAACATTCTTATTTTATTTATTACTTTTTATTGGCTCGGCATGGCCAGGTGATTAGGGCGCTCTCACTCGCAATCTGAGGGTCACGGGTTCGAATCTCCGTTCCACCAAACATACCCTGGGGGCGTTATAATGTGATGGTTAATCCTTCTATTTCTTGGTAAAAAGAGTAGCCCAAGAGTTAGTGATGAGCTGCCTTCCCTCTAGTATTTCATTGCTAAACTAGGGACGGCTATCGCAGATAGCCCTCGTGTAGCTTTGCGTGGAAAGTCAAACCAAAAATCTTTAAGATTCTTGTTAAGTATTTCATTTATATTCTGTTTTTTGTAAGTTTGCAACAACCATAAGTTTATATTATAACATGCATAAACAGTTATGAACCTATATTCTAGGATTCAACGATATAATTTTTCAGAGCTGGTTCGTAACACTAGAACTTATTCAAAGTAAAATTGATCAGAAATGAAATACACTTCATTCATTTATTTCAACTGAATGTGAGTTGGTGAATTGATTATATGTTTTGTATTAAAAGTAAGTGTATGAGATGATCATAATCGTTTTTATGACACACACACGAAACATGAACATGAATGTCAGATTATCTTAGCTCCTCGTTTAATGCTAACAGACAAATGCAAGATGTTCGTTATCTCTTGAGGAATACTAATTGTGAAATGTGAGTAGTTCTTTAACTCACTGTTAAGTGCTTCGTGCTTAATATGAGTTGGTTACTATTTTCTTGTTCAATACTGACAGTTGAATGTAATTTAAACATAAGTTCCCTCCTTTTTAAATGCTAATAACTGAATGATTGTTGAAAGTCAATTGATCATTATCGCCTTGTTACGTTCAAACAGGTTCATATGGATTGACTATTTAGCCACTGTTAAGTACTGAATCTTGGAAACTAGCTGATCATTATCTCCTTGTTTCCAACTAAATGTTTGATGTCGATTAATCCTAATTCATCAATAAATGCTAAGTGTTGAAAATTAGTTGTTCATTATCTCCTTGATACATATTAGCACTTTCATGTGAGTTGATCATTTTAACTAATTTGTCACATGTTATAGCCGAGAGTGAGCTAGACAATCGTTCCTTATAAAGTTCCAACAGTTCAAAGCAACTGGTCATTAGCAACTCATACATATATTAAACTGCAAGATTGCTTTAGTTCCTTGTTGACTGATAATTGTCGATCATTGTAGATCAGTGGGTTGATCATTATCTAAATGCTAAATGATGGATTATCAGTTAAGCATTATTTCGATTTTATCCTAACTGCTTAATCTGGACTAATCATTAATTCATTATAGCATGTTAACATCTGAGGGAAAATATCTTCTTGTTGATATTCAAGTGAAAAGTGAATATTTCATTAGCTAATAGTTAAATACGGACAGTTGGTCATTAGCACATTAAATACTGACTATTGAATAT
>NW_013665895.1:221065-253327 GCF_000517525.1 Limulus polyphemus
GTTTAGTTTTGTTATAATAAGAGTTAAAAGCAGACGATTGTAGGAAGTTGTGTTTATAAGTTATTGATGTTGAGACTATCAAACGTCGTGTGAAATGCATTGACGTCGAAGTCGGGAAGACGATTAAGTTATAAACATATAAATAGTGTGAGACGAGCGGATGTTCCACCCAACGTTTGCCTACGTCTTCGCCCGTCATTATTGATGCTATCCCGAACGATTTCTCCCTTAATCGCCTCCCAGTGGCACAGCGGTATGTCAGCGAACTTACAGCGCTAGAAACCGGGTTTCGATACTCGTGGTGGGCAGAGCACAGATAGCGCACTGTGTAGCTTTGTGCACAACTTCAAACAAACAAACAATCTCCCTTAATCGAATAAATATTTTCCTAAGAAAATACAAACCCAACGCGGCTATCGACCCGTCCAAGACGAAACTATTAAGAAGGGGAGGAATTTTTATTCAACCCCTCACCCCCACAGACTCAGATTATCTATGTGCTCCATGGAACTCTTACCCACCAGTAGTTTGTAAACCGCCTCGAAATAAGGCTCAACTTTTTTCTGTGTTCCTGAGAAACGTCGATCTGTCTATATCCCCTGAAGATATCAAATATAGCCTCTTTGTCATACCTAACTACAAGATACACGCAGTGCTCAGAATCAAATCAAGAATCACAGGCCAACCGACTCGATTCATCAAAATGGTCACAGATTCTAAAGCTACAGAATAACATCTTCAAACTCACGGACTATCTTACTACTTCTTCCACTCCACAGATGAAAGACCAAGAAGATGCCTAATTGCAAGAAACAGCGACGCCATAACCAGATCTTCCAAAATCAACAGTATCCTGTTCTCGCCGCCACACGCGCTTCCGAGACAGAACCGCCTACTACCTCCAGTAAAACAACTGTGAAAATAAACACTAGCACTCAAACAACCAACCTCCAGATAACCTCAAGGCAGACACAAACCATGTTACCTTTATCAACCAAGTGTGACGCCTCTACTTCTATGGACAGCCACTTTTTTAAACACCAAGAAACACAGACCAGGATTGCCATAAAGGACCGAAGAATCCAGACTGAAGACCACAATAATACAGACTCCAAGAGATTGAAGATCCATTTTAAAAACTTCAGACGCACTACCAACCAAAGCCCCACATCACCTAGCACCATCCCGTTACACAAGACACCGTTTTGTCGACTAATCAACCAGAGCCCAATCCAGCTAAACAACAACCAGATGTACACAGATTCACGTCATCTCTTCACCCAGCCAGCCTGTTCTAGCCTTCAAGCATCACCAGTAGCCGCATGAAATTCAACCCAAGAAAACTAATAATATGTCTTTTTCCACAGCAGTTTCCGGGCACGGTCAGGGTATTTTATTCGGCGCCCTGGCCGTGAAAGTGGGTTTTCTCGGGGTACTCCCGTTTCCCCCACAGCATAATTTCCCCTTACACTTAGGATCCATAGATCCCAGCCCTGAAAAGGACCATCTCAGGCTAAATGTAATGCTATAGTTCTCTGATAATGTTAAAATATTAAAATCCTTATCCTCAATTGCTAGCCAATATTCTTTAATTAGTTTAATCTCAACATTTTAAACAACAACGAATGCATTCGATCTGCATCGCTCTGCTCGTCACCACTCAGCTCTGCAACGTTAGGCGCCACTTGGTCATACATGCACAGGTTCTGCCGAAAGAAAGAAAACTTCTGAAGACAACACTCAACTCAGCGAAGACAACAATGGACGCACTCGATCTGCATCTCCCTGCTCTGCTCTTCACCCCTCAGCTCTGCAACGCCTGAAGCCACGTGGTCATATGACGCACAGGTCTCCCCGAAAGAAGGAAAACTTCCGAAGACAACACTCAACTCAGCCAAGACAACAATGGATGCACTCGATCTGCATCTCCCTGCTCTGCTCTTCACCCCTCAGCTCTGCAACGCTCGATGCCATGTGGTAATCCAATGCACAGGTCCTGTCAAAAGAAAGATACTTCCAAAGACAACACTCAACTCAGCAAAGGTCTCCTTCTTTCTCTTCTTCTCCACGTCTCCTCTCAGCTCTTCCCTCAGCTTGTGAATTCGCCACTAGGGAAAATTAACTGTTAAGAATTTACTCATGTAAGCATTTAATTTGTAAAAGTTCTGGCCACTTAATTCTAATTATGTAGTGGGGTGAAGAGAAACAAAAGTTTCTGACCGCCCCTGATTATATTTCATTCCCCAAATGGAAATGAAATATACTTTTAACCTTAATTCCTACCATGATAGACAGACAGAGACAAGCAGAAACAGCAGACAGACAATAGCAGAATAGAGTAAAGTTACAGGCAAGGAAAAGTTCGGCGTAAAGTTAACTACCGTAGAAGTGATAGGTCTAACGATTAACATGAGCCTAACGTTTAATATATTAGAGTAAGACTAACAGTAGAAAAGAAGATAAGAAGAAGAATCTGTTCCGTTAAAGCGTGGTTCTAAAGTAATTGAATCAGTCTGAGTGAACTTTGACAAAAGTAACAGAAGATAATTAGAAGAAAGAAGACGAAACGTTTACGGTAGCTTGCGCTACAATTGCAAGTGACTCACACACAGAATACTAGTGCGATAGTAAAGGAAAATGTTTGTTTGTTTTTAATTATGCACAAAGCTACACAACGGCTATCTGTGCTCTGCCCACCACGGATATCGAAACTCGGTTTCTAGCGTTGTAAGTCCGCAGACATACCGCTGTGCCATTGAGGGGCAGTAAAAGAGAAGACAGTTCGGCTTGTTAACTGAAATCCTAGAGGAATTGAATAGGCCTAAGTGGGCTGTTGACAACAAGAAGAGAACTATATATAAATAGTGTTTATAATATGTCTATAATCTTTATAGTGTGAAGAATTTGTTGTATACACGTTTAACTTGTTCTGAATATATATATATATATATTATTTGAAAACAAGTAAACGTGTACTGTTTATTCATCGTTGAATTTATAACTAACAAGTCACAGACATCTATTATAGAAGAATCCTAAGCCCAACAACAACATAGTATATATTTATACTATTAATAAGTATAAGTAAAAGCCTTTTAATTGACAGTTGGTGACCATACTATAAAGTAACATCTGACATAATGTAAGAGATGATTTTGATCTACTTATTATTTCCTTGTTAAAATTAAGATTTCAAGTTTATTAGCTTCTTGTTTAGTGTTAAGATATAAATGTTAATTGCTTGTTTGCTGTTAGTTAGATACGATCAATTGCCTATGAGCTGAAATTTAGTTCCTTACGTAAAAATTTACAGTTACACGTGAGATATGTCTTATTTTACATGTGAGATAGGCCTTGTTTTACAACACCGAATAACTTACATACTTCAGAGCTAATGACCAGTAAAGATACTCTTGTCAAATGATTTTTTTAGACTCTGTAACGGATATTTCCCTCTCCAAGTTACTTTCTTGATTGTTTCTTCACTAACGCTGGTTGAAAAAATGGATGATAAGAGTACTGATCATTATATTAAGTGTTCTTTCTTTTGAGACTGGTTTTCATGAAACATTTCTCACATCTTTAAGATTAGGGTTAGGTAGAAGCAAGAAATGGCGAATAAGGCTGAAGAATCTTAGAATTATTAATTATTTGAATTCAATCTTCAGCCTACTTTCATATTTATTAGATAATAATACATTATGGATATCTTGTTAATCAGCATGTACTTGATGGTATCGCTGTTTTTCATTTTGAGAAACATTTAACAACTTGTTGAGTGAATAACCTGTAATGATTGCATTTTGTCTGAAACGTTAACACAAGAAATACCTTAAAAAGCAAAACACAACAGTTCCCAACAAATGCTATCGTGTATGAAACAAGTAACTTGAAGGAAACGTATGCAAGTGACAGAACTTAATTAAAGCTGACGTTCTTAATCTTATTAATCTAAATGGCATTTCTTACAACAATGTTTTAATTATTTCAAAATAAACAGAACAAAATACTTACTTGGTAATCATATGTCCCCTCCACACACCTATGCATATTCAAGGTTAATTACATCACGTATACATATTTTATTACTTTATTAACATGTTCGTATGCTGGCATTAATACACATTTATAATAACCCAAAATGCATTTTTCTTTATTAAAATCTGATCGTGTGCACGTGAATACATTCTATATAGTTGAGACACTAGAAAAAAAGTGTGTATAAATAAATATATATAGTTGTATAGTTTAAGCTACAATTATGTTTGTATTCTTAACATCGGTCAGTTCTGTGATGCAGTTTTCCGAAGGTTTAAAAATGGAATAATTTAATGTATTACATCAGAGTTTGTGTTTTCACAGAAGAAGAAATTTGTAAGATCAAAATATAACTTGTATGCTTATGAGTAGTGACAATCATAGCTAAGGTTAACATACTTTAAAACATTTTAAACCTGAGAAATGGTATTTATTTCCTTAAAGTGTTTACGTTTTTTGTACTTGCTTGATAAAATATTTCCAGTTTATTGACCTTACTTAAAGTAAACCCATATTTTGTTAAAAGTTAGCTCATATTGATATGTATATGATATTCTTTGACTTCACTTCTCGTGAATCGAAACTATTAGGCTTCAACTCTATCGCCTATAGTAATATATCTGTACAATTTAAAGCCTATCTTTAAAAGCATATAGATTTAATCATGTTAAAACAGAGAAAGAAAAAAAAACGCGAGTTTTTGAATTAATTTATTTATAGATCAGCACAGAAACGTTAAGTTCCATGAGGGTAAAAAATCTGTCTTGAATAAAAGAAAATTTATCGATGAGTTTGAAAAGGAAATTTTTCCAACAGTATTCAGTTGTGCTTTTTTACTGCAGAAGAGTTTATGGGTGGCACCCTTTAGAAGTCACGGTTTTCGTGTAGATACACTATTGTGCCTATCTAATATCCAGGTTATATAAGAATTGATGGTTGTTCAAGCTGGTCGTGAGGAACGCCTGTTCACGACCAACGTTAGAAGGTGGCGCTGTAGTTGTGTAAACAAAATTTTATTTGAGATTATATTAAGCACTGAAGTTGAATATACCAAAATTTCGCTAGTTTGACTTCATATGTAATCCTAAATGTGCTTAAATATTATTCGTCTTTATGATGAGTTTCTCGGTTTCTCAAGTCTTGAGTAACAAACATTTATATTCATTTTCTCGAGGGTCCGAAGTGAGTTATAAGAGTAACAAATCATTCACATTATTTGATTAAGAGTAGCCACAACAAGAAGCGGGTATTGTTGTTGACCGACTGACTGTCTTTCCTTTGGTTCACAGTTCAAAATTAGTGACGGCTGTGCCTGAATCATAGGGTTTTCTGATCTGACATTTTAGACTATTGTGTGAATAAAGTGTCATTTAGGTGAACAAACAAACAATGATGGTAATATTTGTGGTTGTGATAATATACCATGAACTTTGTAAATGTATACAAAAATATTAAAAACTTCATATTGGGTAAGTCGAATTAAAAAACAAACAAACACGAAAAAACAAATAATGCAACGCGATGAAATTGAAAACTCAAAGAATTACTCGGAATTGCTGCTGGAACGATTACAACATATTTATCTTTTCAGTACAGTGAGTTTAAGACATTCTGTTTCCAAATTGAATTTCAAACAAGTTAAGAAACAAGTTTTGTTTGCTGTATTGTAAAACATAAAATGAAATGGGTATCCAACTAGTGTTGGATATAAAAACACTTCGCTGTTGAGAATAGGCTTATAGATACGTTTTTTCCATTGCAATACCTCCTTTAAAACCCTAATAAATATATCCATTATTATAATACATGTGTTGTTTGTTTTTTATTTATAAAGCCAATTCAAGTGGATGTCGACATGTGTTTTTCGATATCTTATAACGATTCTACTGAGTTTATTTAACACTTATTGTAACACCGATAAACAATAAGACACGAAAAGAAAGAGCAACCATTACGTTTATATATATATATATTCCAAGATTTTTATAATATTTAGATATGTGTGTTTTTACTCTATCAATAAGCAATTTTGATTTCGTATCTTTATCAGACATTTAAATATCTGTCCCACTAAGTCTTTTAAACAGAATTTTTAAACATTTTTGAAATAATAATAGAAATATTGCGCAAAGACAAGACTGCCAGAACAGTTTTTATCCGCATTTTTCACATTTCTTGTTCTTACATGCAATAATAACATTAAATGTAGTAAACCTAGATGTTATCTCATGTAGAATGCCATTGATAGAACCGGTTCTATGGCGTAATCATGGAACACCATCATGCTTGTCTCGAGTTAAAGTTGAGTTACGAATTTCATGCCATTCATAACAAATAGTTCAAATTCTTATATAAAACACCAATAAATATCTGCATTATTATAATCCATGTGTTGCCTATTGTTTGTTTTTTATTTATATCATCTATATTTATCTGGAGTCTAAAGGTCGTTTACCTAAACTTTTATCAAAATGTGTAAATCCTCCAGTATGCACTACAAATTTTGAAAGTAAAACTTATAGTATCCTAACATGGTAATTTACTTCTTACGGTTTTACTGAAAGAGGATTGATGAAATCTGTTCAGTTACGTTAGTCGATTGATGGTAAGTGTGTCTATTGTAAAGTGTGATGACTTAATGCTATATTGTTAAGGTGACGTACAGGTATTTTATTATAATACCCGTATAAAAGCCCGTCAAACATGACGGGAAACCGTTGTTGAATGATTAACGAAAATTTAACTAAAATGAATTTCTCTGTACTTCCAAAATGCTCCTACTCTTCACTTATTCCACCAGTCTCGAAGTAATTCTTTAATCACCACATTTTTAGTAAAAACTATGCAGAAAAGTGAACAAAAGTACATGTGCACTCTGAAAGAGACTTAAATAGCACTCTTGAGCCTTTTTACTGTATTCTAGGTCAGGAATTAGAAAACATAGTGCGGACATTCCGACACAACTTATCAACTCTTTCGACTGTATAAAAGATAAAATATAGTTGGTAGTAATAAACGTTTATTTTTTTTATGTTTTAAGGCCAAGTAGGTAATATATGTGCTAAAATATCAAAACAATTTATATTAATTAACATTTATTCAACACTTAAAACTTTTTAAACACTGACTCTATTACGTTAGTAACAGTAGGCCTATTTGCAGTTTAATTTAAGTATTAGGCCTAATACACAAACTTAAAGTAAGGCTTAGCAGAAACACTACTTGGTAAATTTTATTTCGCTTTTGGCTACAAATTAATGTCATAAAACTTCTGAATTAAACTATTTTGCTGTTATATCACCGAAGTTATCAAAAAATAAAGAATAAGAAAACAAATCTTTCTAACAAATCAGCATGGATATTGAGCATTCAACATAAAAACCATAGTTGGCCAAAGAACAATCAGGTGATTGTTTTGTTGCTAAGCGATGATGTATATTGTTGAGCATTACCAAAAAAGGATCGTGAAAGCGTTCTCGAAAGAGTGCGAAAGAGAATAAGCATTTTATAGTTAGTGGCTCAGTACAATCAGTATTTTAAGTTAAATCACGCCTTTTTTTGGTTTCTGGAAGCTACGATGTTAACTGTATGCGGAATATATGAAAACTATTTTCACATAATGTAAACATTTCTACTTTCAAGTAACAATATCCGTGTTTGTCTTAAATATGTAAAGCAGATTTTGTAATATAAAACTGCAATATGTTTTTCTTGAAAATAACTGGGATGCTATACTTTAAACCATATTTATATGTTTGCAATCTGGTTTAAACAAAAAGTAGATAAATAAATAATCTGGATTATAAGAGCACAGTAGCTGTTCTTTAATTAATAATTTAAAACTTTAAGTCATATTTAATTAATTGCTATTGTTTGTTTGAATAATTTTATATTACATTAAAACTGTTGGTAGTTCTATTTAAACTCCGTCTCCATGTTGAGGACATAAAACTTAACCTGTTTTCCCAAGGGACTTATTTCATACCTTTATTGATTTATATGCTTCGCTGATTTCTAACTTGCTGTTTTTTTGTCTTTTGAAGTTGTTAATTTGTTTAGGAATAGCACTAAATCACTACAGAAAAATTTGGTTGTAGTTAAGCACAAAGCTACACAATGGACTATCTGTGCTGTGCCCACTACGAGTATTGAAACCAGGTTTTTAGCATTGTAAGTCCGCCGACATACCGCTAAGCCATGGGGATGGGGACTACTACAACAAAATACCCATATTTATTTAGTTAGCTCTGGTTTCTTTTTCCACGCATCTACTATTTTTTACATCAAAGATACGAAAACTCGCTTCGTCCTTCAGCTATACAGGTTATTTAGTCTGCCATGGCCTAGTGGCTAGGGCGCTTGATTCGAAATCTGCAGGTTGCGGATCGAATTCTGTTCTCGAACGTTCTCATCCTTTCAGCTGTGGAGGTGGTATAATGTGATAGTTGATCCAATTATTCCTTGGTAAAAAAGTAGCCAAAGAATTGGTGGTGGGTAATGCTGACTAGCTGCCTTCTTCCTAGTATATTACTTACAAATTTGGGACAGATAGCGCAAATGGTCCTGGAGTAGCTTTGAGCAAAATTCAACAAACAAACGAACCAGATTAATTTTGAAATCACCCTTTTGAAATTACAAACGCATACTCCAGTGTATCAATGTATAATCTTTTAAGAATCCTGTATTACTTTTGCCCTGAATACAAGCTTTCAATTTAAGAAGAAACGGAAAAGCAGAATTTTGCTGAGTTATTACCGGCTTCAGAATACACTTCTTATGTCTTCAAGAATGTTCAACTTATTCTCAGCTTTATTAAAAGTACTAAGATTGTCAATTCTTATGAGTACATCGCTTTTTGTTAGCATATGTTGAGCAGTGATAGAAATATTCACAGGTTTGAATGGGATATTTTGATACAACATAAGAAATCAGTGACAGGACATCAGTGTGATTATCTATATGGGCAGATAATGTTCCTTTGTTAATGATTTTTAGCTATATTTGTAATAGACATTTATTTACGATTCTTGATGTGTGTTGTTGTTAATACATCAAGACTTATAAGCACTGAATATCCATGTATAGTTTATTAGTAAATGAACCTTAGCAGCAAAAAACCTTATTTTCTTTGCGTTAAGTCATTTTCTTTTTGATCTATAATTAGTCTTCATGTTTACAGTATTTAAAATATATTTGATTACTTTTCAGAATTAATACTTTGGTTGTGAAGATTACTTAGCATCACTCTTAGTATACAGATGCATATATTTTATAAATATTTTAGTTAGCTTACTTCTGATCTGAACTTTGCATCCGAGAATTCACGGCTCGCGCCCCGTCGCTGAATAAAAAGAGCTCTGCGTACTTTAGATCCGTTGGTGCGCTATATAATAGTGACAGTTAAATCAGATTTGTTAGCCAAGAGTAGCCCAAAGGATGGCGGTGGTACTGTTGACTAACTACGTTCCCTCTAGTCTATCATTTCAAAATTAGGGACATCTCTGCGCGGAAGTCCGACCCCCTTTCTCACAGTAGTACAAGACTTATAATATTAAAAACCGAGTTTCAATACATGTGGCAAGCACAGCATAGATGGCCGATTGTGCTTTACAACAAACAAACAGATTACGCATAGAAAGTCCTTCGTGTGACACTAATTGTAAATAATATGAATATTAATTCTGTACATGCATTAGCAATAATTCTGATTAGTCAGTTTATGCAGTTTGAAAGTTTGTACGAAAACAAATTCAATTAGAAAACATTGCTACATCATCAATAAATAAACATGATTCGAAAATAATAAGATGAGAAGAACACATTTATTGCAACATTTGATTATTTCTACGGTCTTGTTGTGCGTATTATAATATCGAAGTATTTTAGTTCAATAGATAAAACTTATCAAAGGAAACTATCTTAGGATTTCTGGCTTGATATGTGTTTTCAAGGGTACCAGTGACAAATTTATACCCTTCTGTGAAAATAAAAATATAGCATTATCATCTTTTGTTGATGTTGAAAATTCAGATAAATCCAGGTGATTAAAGAGTTTGGACCGAGCTGGTTGGTAAAAGATCTGTGTTTTGAGTTGTTTTGTTTAAATGGAACTTTGTATCGAGAGTGCTAGTTCAAGAGCTTTTTGTGAAGCTGGCTGATTAAATGAGATTCATGTTGAGCTGTCTGGTTAAACAGAGTTTTGTGTCTACTATTTGACTAAAAAGAGCTGTGAGTTGAGATGGCAGATTGAAAAGACATGTACCGTGCTATTTGGTTAAAGAGAGCTTTGTGCCAAGCTGGCTGGTTAAAGAACTTTGAATGGAACTTTTGGATTAAAAGGGATTTTGTACACGGATTGGTAGTTAAAGAGCTTTGTACAAAGCTGGTTGACTGTTGAGCTTTTTATAAAGTTTACTAGTTAAAGAGCTTTATACCAAGCAGGCTGATCAAAGAGAACTTTTTATCGGACTGTTTGGCCAAAGAGCTTTATGTCGAGTTGTCTGGTTAAAGAATACATAGTTTATATATAACTTTATGTTTAGTTAATTGATTCAACCGCTAATTGTCTAGATGGCTGGTTAAAAAGAGCTTTGCATTGAGTTTTCTTTCGAGCCGGTTGGTTAGAGAGAACTCCGCACTGAGCTAGTTGGATAAAGAGTTTTGTGTCAAACCGGCTGGCTGAAGAACTTAATATTTTTAGATGTTTTGGATAGTAAACAGTAAGTGTATTTATTTGTAACAGCAATCCGTTTGTTCTAACAGTTAAGTTTAATTACTTTTAATGTTTTTAAACTTTATTTTCCTATAAAAATATCTTTTAATATCGACTAATCTTGATTGTTACAGTACGTAATGTCTTGCATCGTTTTATAAAACAGAGAATGTCCGTTTACTAGTTTTGTATTCATACTTCTTTATTACCTAGTAAAATATGTGACATTATGTTTGTGTTTACAGTAGTACAGAATTTTCAAGGTTGTGATGCGGCTAACATATATTTACTTCTTGTATAGAGAAACTTGTACTCTACGACTTGTTATCATGCAGGTTATCTGTATGTTTTCAGTATGTGTGTGTGTATTAAACAGTTTTCTCAAAACGTGATATCCTCAGTGTCTATCAATCTAAGAATACGGTGCGTTCTAATATTTTCGATTATTTTATTATTATTAATGTATATTAACTTATAGACAGATTTGTACAGCTGATAACATACCATGGGCTTAATTAACTTTTCTATAGCAAATCCCAAAAATATTTTAAAGAGGGCTTGTTCATAAAAGTGATAAGTAACTCTCACAGCTTAGCTCAAGTAAAAAGTCGGTGGTAAGATTACGATTGTAAAAGTTTAGCCTTACTTGACAATACTAGCTACACACTAGTGCTCTTGTTAACTTGCAAACAAGCAAGTCAAAAGGTTAGATTCAGTCTGTTGTACTAACACACCGTTAAAAACTATAAGGAGGTTTCAAATGAAATATAGTAATAGATGATACGATCAAAGAATGCAACATATGGAACTAAAATGTATATTGCTGTATAAAAGCGTACTTTCTGAACCCGTAGTTTTTCAGTGTAACCAAATCACACAGTTTTGTTATTATATACGTGTCCTAAAACAAAACAGTTTAGTACATTTTGCAAATTATAAGACAGAGATTTTAGGGTTGGTCTAGTTAGCATAACATATTTCCACAGGAGGTATCATAAAAGGTAGAATACAGTTGGTATTTAAATTATAAATATTTGTGTCACGTTAAATTTATTCTTACCTGATACGGAGAAAGCACAAAATGAGAAATACAATAACCCAAGCGTTTTTGGAGTGTACTTGTTTTTTTTTCATGGCTGATATATGTCGGTTAATTAAACTGATTTTAACTTTTTATGTCTTTAATCGTTATCATACAATACAACAAATAACCCCTGAGGGGTTCATTATATACTATACAGTAGAGCCTGAAATATATTATTTCTCTCTTGAATTACAATGAGGACGCCAATAGGCAACTAACATTCTCTATGTAATCTTAACTTGGTTTTAGTTTGAAGAATAATATATAAAAAGCTGTTTCTACAACAAGTTTTTGTGTTTAGTTGCGGTTGAACAGAACGTTAGTACGGACGTAATGGTCATAAAATGATAGAGTAATATGCAAATGAACGAGCAGATTCGTACTGTTTTAGCCGTTAATCACTGTGCAAGCTAGGCTAAATGCCTCTCAATCTTCAGCTTTCTATCAATGATTAATAAACCTTTCTGTTTCGTCACGTTTAACTGGCGGACTTAATTTCAATATTAATTACTGTTGTAATCAAAAATTCTGTTTTGAATATTCAATGATACAATTTGCTGCTAATTCTAATTATGAAGATAGATTTTCGACAAACTCTTCCATGATCTAATGTTAAATAATGCATTTAGATTTTAAACTGATAGACTATTATATTTGTTCAAAAAGCTTAGCTTGTGGAACAATTCATACCAGATAAGATTATATGTTAGGTGTCAAAATATGCCATATGCTTTTGTACTGAAAGCAAGCCAAATCTTTATGACAAAAAATGTATATTCGGTATCAGTATAACCGTTTAAAAACCCCCAAACTAGGCAAGAAAGTATGTATGAAGACATGAGACACATAAGTTGTTAAGGCACAAGACACCGGACTTGTTATGTTATTTTGTACACCTCTTTGCATGTATGATTTGGCGAGAACTCTCGTGTTTTACACGTGGAGTGCGTCTAGTAGACATTCAAAGCACGTTTTGTATCGTGTCCAAGAAAACAAGTCGTGTGAGTCGCGCAAACTTTTGTATCTTTTTTAATAAGATTAAAATTCTGGCTGAAGCCAAGTCGGGGAATTCCTGGTTAAACTGTATATTTGTTGGGCCAAACGTATAGGCCAAGTACGATAAGTAATCACTCAGCTGGCTAATCAGCAATGCTTCATGGAACACCAGAAAGTCCTGGTTACCCAAGTTCTAGGTATTTTCTTCTCTAGTTAAGACCAGCATTTTGTTGTTCTCCAGCGGTTGTTTTCGTTTTCATGTATTTCACCATTTACAGTCGTCTGTCCACTCCAAACCACTGTTTGAGTTTAGCAAGTAAGTCGCGCTTAAACTTCTTTGTGCATAGCAGTTCCTTACCGAACAGTTACAACCACATGTTGTTCACAAACTACAGTAAGTTGAAACTATTTATTAACAAAGGATTCTACAGTCAGTCAGACATTTAGAAGTCATATAAAAGCAATAAACTGTAAGTATATATTTCTTACAGATAATATATTTCATGTCTCGTAAATTCGTTTTCCTTTAGTGGCCTCTATTCTATTCTTGATTTTGATTTCAAGTCTAGTCATATTAGCTTATCTAATTCTCAAGGTTTATAATTTGTATTGTGTAATATGTTTTTAATACACGTGCTTGTAATTAGTTAAAGATATGTGGTAAGTGTATGCTTAGTGTTTCAGATTTCCTTATCAAATATGTACAAGTAAATCTATTTAACGAAATAAATAATATAGTACAGTATATGACTTCTCAAGTATCGAACGTTCTATTTTCTCTTGAATACACCTTATATTACAATTGAATTTTAGATTAGATTTTAACATAGTTAACCACTACACTTACTTATTTGATTTGTTGCCAAGTGTGTTCTCCGTTTTATGTACAAAGACAACGTTCATCATTGGTCTTTGTATATGCATTAAGAAATTTCAATGGAAACGCCTTATGGATGAATGTGATGTAGTTTTCTATAAAATTATTTTAAGATGTCTAGACCAATGGTGAAAGTAATTTCTATATAAAATTTGCTCTTCAAGAGACCGAAAAAAAAAACTCACCTTAGTGAGTTTAGTAGTCAACTTGTTACTTAATTTATAAAGTAACGTGTTTGAGTTTTGCAGATAAGAATTTAAAGGACGTTTTATCAAAATATCTGTAAACTTTAATTCTGAAGGAACATGCATCATGAGAACTGATATTATATTGCATCTGTAAACTCTTTAAGGTTTTATTGTAAACCTACTGATCTGTAAACACTTGATGATTTTGTTGGGGAACGAATGGTACGTAGACTTATCTAACGCTAGGATTGTTAATATTGGTTAATAAGTTAGTTATTTGTGAAATAGTGGGATTTCAACTTTGCAGGGTATTTTGCGTATACGACCGAACAGAAACCAAAATGCCTAGCATAAAATAATTCATCCAATAAGACTATTTTACGTACATCTATACCTTTATATGAGGTAATTTAAATCTTCAAGACACCTTACAGAAGACAATTTCTGCTACACGTTACTCGACAAACCAAGCTTGGCTTAGTTATATACTTGCCGCTGAATAGTCTTCGCATTTTCAGCCTTGAAGGTATTATAACTGTGATAGCTAATGGTAATATTCAGTTAAGAGTAGTCGTATAGGTGGTGGAAGCTTTCTGACTGATTCTCCTATCTCTGGTCAGAAATTTAAAAATTAAGGATGACTATTATAGAACCTTGAGGTTTCAGTGCATGTGCTGCGCAAAGTGCGGTTCAGGTCCAAAATACCAAATAGTGTTACTTTATAGAAGATAGTTTGGTTTGGTAGGTGTTAATCTTATTTTCTGCTAATTAAAATTAATTTCTGATCCAAGCAAGCTATCTACTTAGAAATTAAAAATCAATCAACCAATGAGTATAGTTAATTAAATAAACTTTTTTTACATTCTTGGGATAAAGACTATAATGCATTGTTTCATTAGTTGCGTACCCTTGCTGTTAACGATATTTTCGCCCGTAAAGCCAATAATATTTTATGAGGTTTGTCCAGTTTAGGAGATTTAGGTTAGTAAGAAATCCATATACTTAGCTAACAATGCAAACGAATCTCCACAATTAAAGTATAACAATAAGTAATAAAATCAGTTATATTAAATATTCTAATCAATGATTTCTTTGTGCTACTACACTAAGGGTAAAAACACAAAAACCGACGTATTTTTTGGCATAATGCAAGGTAAAATATTTATTATTACTTACAGTTGACTAGTTTCGGTAACTCTGTAGACAATAACCCTGAAAATGGTAACAGAAAAAGTAAAAACATTTTCCAACTCACTCTGATTCTGAGTGGATAGTTTTAAATATGATTAAATCATAATTTTGTATTGACTTTCTTAAGGGAAAAAAAGTAATTTAAACAATGACAAAGTAAAGCTTTACACGTCCTATATGTGAAAACCTTCCATTAAAAAGTAATCGTATTAACTTGAAAGGATATCGACACTGGACCCTAAAGGCTGATGTATGCCAAAGTGCATATAGTAAGACCAAACCGACCTATATGCTGGTTACAACGTGAAAGAGATATACAGTATAAATCGTTATATTTTGCTGGCCCAATGGGCTGGAATGGAATAACAGTAGGGGAAATAATATTTAGGTTTTCCCTTCTCCAGGGCTATTAATGAGGGGGTGGAATTCCCCGAAACCGCTATAACTCAGTGTAAATTTACAAGTAGTAAATTGATAGATTAGTGTTTACATTTACTTTTATTACTTTAAACAGCTTAACTGACAAAATAATTCACAAAAATAAATTAATAGCATCAATGCTAAATATTCTTGAAATTCTTGTATAAATATAGGATGGCTGTATGCTTAAAAAACCTTTCAAAAGATCATACATATAACATACACTATACTTCTATATGAAGCCTAGTCTTATTCTCTCGATTTGTCCTTGTCCAGGGTTACTGATGAGGGGTGGAATCCCCCTAAACCGGTATAAGTCAGTGACAAGTGGTTAATGGAAAGGTAGATTTGGCTTCATATTTATTTTTTAGTAAATTCAATCCAGAGTTTATCATTATTGCGTCACAATGATATTTATCATAAAACCCCTTTATAAAACTATTGCTATTTGTTGCTTCAGAAATATTATTTACAAATCTTTGTTTAATACCCTCTTTATATCTCTTTAATGAACTTGATCATGAGTTTCGCGGAAACAACCCTCAGACACTAAGTTACTGGTAGAGTTTAAGACAGTTTTAATTGATAAATAATTACCTCGTGAAACGTTTATTCTAAAACAATAAGAGAACAGCCTGAAACGAAATTAGACGTAAGCACGTTTCAGATGTTTCAGTAAGTTGTAATATCTCGTGCATTGAAATATTATATATATTAGTGAATATTTATATTAGTGAAAAGCATTCTCTTTAACTACGATTTCATGTGGATTATGACCAATAAAATCGAACAGAGATTGAACGAATCTTTAAACGTTACCACATTAATTCATCATTTAGAGATAAAAGAATGCTGTCATATTGTGTTTTATTTTTTGCGACAATAAATAAACAAACGTCAAACATAAAACCAAACACAATCGTTATTTATATTCCATAATTTATGGTTATAATTACAATTGCATAAACTGATATCAGATATCGAAGGTACCATTACTCAGTTGGTGCATAAAGTAAATAAGCATATTTATATAGTAATTTTGTTCCTTTTTATAAAATTAAAAACTGGCTTTTAGCGATGCGTAAGAATCAGGACAGAATGTGGGTCAGGTTAAAATTTTTTCTTTTATTTCACTCGACACACACACAAATAGAACTTGAAGGGCATTGCTCCTTATTCTTATTGGAGGTCTGTTTGGTTTTCATTCTGATAAACATGACGATGCCCACTACAGTGGCACAGCGGTATGTCTGCGGATTTATACCGCTAGAAACCGAATTTCGATACCTGTGGTGGGCAGAGCACAGATAGGTCCTTTGTGCAGCTTTGTGCTTGATAACAAACAACAATAACAACAAACGAGACGATAAGTTACTCAACTGACTATTCACGACATATCAGTCAGTTGCAGCAAACAGTTGTTGGTGATGTGACTGGTAAAAAAATATCATACTGGGTGGATATATATATATATATATATATGTGTGTAAAAAATGCGTTATACTGATGTAACGTTAATACTAAGAAACGTATATAACCACTTAGCTTCACCAGTTGTTAAGATATCAGAGTATTTGAAATAGTTAATATAGTCCATTGCTGTATGATAAAAAATATTTCAAAAAGTCGAATCAAATCCTGTACAATAGGCTTATGATATGTAGAGAAAATATATTAAATAACTTTTTCCTACTACAAATAGCAGCTATCATCTACTGAAGTGCACTCACTTCACACAAAACCAAAATATTGAAAGTTTGGTTTTAAGAATCACGCAAAGCTACATGTTAGCCGTCCCTAATTTAGCAGTGATAGACCAGAGGGAAGGCAGCTAGTCTACATCATCCACCGCCAACTTCTGGGTTACTCTTTTACCAACGAATAGTGGGACTGTCCGACATATTATAAGGCCCCCACGTTTAAAGGGCAAGCATGTTCGATGAGGTGGAATTCGAATCCGCAACCCGTACATTGCGAGTCGAGCGCCATAACCACTAGGCCATACCAGGCCAAATTCTGAAAGTTTTGAACAATTTAAAATCCTTATTGATTAAAATATACCTCTAACTCTAATAATTTGCATAACTCAACATTTATATCTTTTGTATGCTATATCGTGATATATGGAGTGAACTGCTGAAAGAAAATCAAATCGTTAGATTTCTGGAATGTAAAAAACATGTTTTTATTCCAATACAACAATAATTATTATATTTTTACTTTAAAATAAGGAAAGTACAAATTGTATACATAATGCTGTTTCTGTTCAGAATGAGACCCTACTGCACTGCCCTGGTAAGAACTCGTATGTATGTATGTTTGCATTGATGTTTTGTACGTATGACTATATATTAACTTATGTCAGTAGAAGTTAACCTCATCAATATTTATGGCAGGTGAAAATTACTCACCTGTTTTGTTATTTTCTGCAGAAACTACGAAAAAACTCTAAAATATCACACTCAAAGACTTAACAGTTAAAAAAAAATTCTCTTAATTTGCTGATTACATTTGGATTTAGTCAGAAACAAACCTAAATATATTTTATAGTTTTAAGATTTCTCTCCCCTTTTTTATAAATAAAGCCACAAAAACATTTTTTATCATTTACAGTTAGAAGATCTTACGAATGTTTTACATTTGTATCTACCAAAATTGGCTTTAGATATACAACAAAAACTGTGAAAGAAACTCGACACTAGCTGTAGGAAAAAATTATAAGAGAATCATTCATTGTACTGTGTGGATATTAACCGCCAAGTTTCCAGTTTTGCTTGCAGAAACGTGCTAGCACCAGTCACGTGCTGACATCTTGTGTAGTAGAGCGAACTGCTCGTTCCACTTCATTCTCAGAACATAGCTAGTAAGTGAGAGAGCTTTGAACTCGCTACAATAACGGCGTTATGAACTAGATATCAAACTAATGCGTTCAGTCTTACGAATTAACAATGCCGTACAGTATAGAAACTAAAACTTATAAAAGTAAGCTCTCTAAAACATAAAACCGACCTTACTGCTTCAGTGGAGTTAAAGATCACAACATCATAATAGTTAATACGTCCAGTTTCGTAGGAAGAGTTTCAGATCACTATTTTAATATTTTTGGCCCATTTCTAATTGAGGTCACCATTATATTTTTGTCTTTCACCATCACTTCTCTTGGTTTGTTGCAGACGCAAACAACATTTATTGGCAGATAGACCTACAAATAGATGAAAGCAAGTAGGAAGTACAAGTTGATCGCTGCAGAGTCCAGTCGAATCATGTTGGATGATTAGGCTTTACCCATGTCAAGTGCCATTTCTAACATTTTAAAGGTTGCTCATGTTAGCTGAGTTAACGAGGTGAATGATCGAGGAGATCACATTCAACAGAGCGTTAAAACCCAAAAGGTAAACCTACACTTTAATGTATTTTTATTATAAAATGAAAGACGCAATGTATTTCACTCAAGATAACAAGTTTGTCCTGTGAAAAATCGAAGTCAGCGAATTATTGTTTGTATTCTACTTATAAAGGTTGACTAATATATTACGTATGTACTATTCAGGAATTTCTATTCTATTGTAACCCGTAAGAGAAACACATTAACTTAGATAATACTGGGCTAATTCAATTATTGTAAAGTAAAAAAAGAAAAAACCGTTGTTAGTCTTCAACAAAACGTAACGGCTTAAGTTACATAATAAAAGTCACACACCATGTACTTTTTACTGCTTACGTAACAAAACAAGACTACAGATGATTGTTAATCCACCATAAAAGCAACATTAGATTTATTAGCATCGCATTAACGAACATTAGTGAAACTAAGTTGAACTATACTTTTGAAGATAAATCGGTCGGGTATTGTAAAGTTTATCATAATTCTTCATTTTGATACCAGCCGTGTATATAAGTATTTTGTTGTTTATGCAACGTGTTGATAACAGCTGACAGCAAATGTATATGTTTAATAATTTCATTATAAGTCTGATATTTTATGGAAAAATTAATTCTTTATTTGAATTTTTATAATATTTACAGAAAGTATATTTCATACATTGAAGACGTTCGTGTTTGTTCAACTGAGAATAGGAGCGTAACTGTTTAGAATAGTTTCGTGTTAATGTTTGTTTAGCTTATACATAGTTCTAGCAACTACTTCCTACACATGAATTATGTATATTTTCATAGATACTTTTATCTGCATTCCAATTATTGACAGTTTATAACTGGGATGTTTAAAGCTTAAACTAAAGATCGGCAAAATGAACAATTTTACTCCAGTGTGTTTTTTCAAACTAGCCTGTTATTTTATAATTAATGTATCAGTGTTTTTCACATTGCACGTATCAACTATAGACAGTCCTGTCTCAATATGAAACATTGGTATTCACTTTATTAACTCATTTCCATGCAAATTCATATATTTATCAATACTTTATAAAACCTTTCGGGTAATATTTAAGTTAGATTATTTTTTTTTGCAAAATAATTAGTATTTTCTAATCATGTTTTTGGGAGTTATTTATGATATGATAAGGTTGGACGGACAGTCCTAACTAAACCTCTTTAAACTAACTCTAAAGTGTATTGTATATATATAATCATGAAACAACATAATACATGGACTTATACAGTTTCCTTTTCACTTACTAATTTCAATACATCTATTTTTCTTCCAGTTTTTAACATCAAGGTTTTTCTCTGCTTTTCTCTTACTGTTTTAAATATCATTCCTACTTATACAAAAACTTGCTTTGTTTTCTCTAGCTTATTTCAAACATACGTTATATTTCATTTACATAGTTACACATACATCCTTCACATACACCATTATATACCTACCTCTACTCCATGAAAACACTGTTTCAATTATATATATATATACACGTAAATAAATATATGTCATTGGTAACTTTAATTAACCAAGTTTTAGCAGATAGTTTAGAAAAACATAAATTATAAGATAAATAAGTCGATCTTTGACACAGTGTTTGAACTTCATTGGATTTAGTATCTTTGAGTAAATATGCATGCTATTTTAGATTATACAAAACTGTTTATGGCGGCTAAACTATATGGATGCAACTTAAAAAGAAAAGGAAAAACGCAAAACATTTTACTAATTTCCTTCGTTAAATTCCTTTTTCATAAATATTGCAGATGGTTTAATAATAGGTAATTAAGTGCTTTGAGGGCATCAATACGCTTTTATAGAATATTTTTTTACGTGTAAATATTATTCGTGTAACCGCCTTGCAAATTATATTAAAGCGTCGTTATTATAAAAATGTAAGTCGTTTTCCAGAAACAGCTTGGCAACTTAATTAAAAATCACACAGAAAAAGAATTATTCAATGACCACCAAGTAGAAAATCATAACATTTGATGCTCGTACAGTTATAGCCATAAACGGTGGCGTTGAATAGTATAAGCAATCCTGTTTTGGTATTGCATCACACTTTCAAGCATACAATAACTTATACTGCGTCGGTTAGTTCTAATGGTGTAATTCAAATTAAGTAGGTAAGTTGTTGGCAACTTGAATCATTCCAGCTGCTGCCATAGCTATGTCGTGCGATCTTTTAACAGCGTACTTCTGATATGTCTTATGCAATATTATCTGGACAACATATAACTAATTAAGAAGACAAACTTAGGTGATATGTAATTTTAACTATTTAATCTAAAATTATTCAAAATAATTTAAAAACGAAACTTTTTTGAACCTACACTCTAATATGTAATCTATATATTCATATATTACAAAAGGTCATTGTACTCTGCATGTAAAATGCCAGTTTATAATTACATCTTGGTCTGATTGCATCTTAGTTACAGTTGCTTGAACGAGTAAATCCGCAACTAAAGCTCTGAGACACGTTTAGTGTTCTATGATATATTTCAAATTTAGTTTTTTTACAGAAACAGATTTATTGCAATAAAAGAGAAAGTTTACATATAAAATAGTTCTTTAAGTTTTATATCAACTTTAAAATAATAAAGACTAAAACTCAAACGTTTTGTTCCTCAAGAAGGAAGATCACGCCCCCGAAAACACTCAAGCTTTGGACTTTCACAATATTTCAAGTAAACTTTTCGTATTATTTTGCCATTTTCAAAATTTGCTTAACATAATAAGGATTTTTTAATAACCCTCAGCATGAACAGCGAAACACAGCAAAACAAATAAAACAAAATAGTACATTATTTTACCTTAAAAACATTAAGAAAATGATAAGGAAACCAACTAAACAGAAGAACACCTGATACAACTTCATTCTGCATTAAATTGCCTAAAGAAAATTTCACCCAGCTGCGAATGCTATAAATGTAGCTGTCTTCTAATGGCGTGAGAAAATGTACAAATACTTAATAAGGGGGTGTTTAAAATATCCTGACTGAGGTGAATCCTCGATTATAAATGATAGAAACGTGGAGTAGTACATACCTGAAGGCAGGGAACCATGACCTGGAAGTATTTTCATTTCCATTAGACAACGTGTATAGATATAGTTTATCTGCAAAATTGCCTGTAAATATGAACAACTACGATAACGCATACATTTCAGCCGATCGTTGCTATTTAGGACAGCCACTTTAATAGCTAAAAAGTTTTATGAAGGTTGAGTACCATTTCATAAATCAACCATCACCTCAGTGGGGTTGAGTGTATGTTTCTTCTAATCAAGACATGTGAAGCAATTTTTGGATGTTATATAAAGAGATTCGTATGAGAATGCATGCATTTACAGAAGGAGTAGATTGAATTTAAAATTAACTTAGGAAACCATTTATAGTAATTTTTGCTACAATTAAACACAAAATAATTAGTATTCGTACAAAAAATGACAAATCCAATAACGTGTGAAATTAAGAATTTTCTGCAATACTGGAGAAAAGTGAAGGAAATATAGTAATTGACGACGAAAGAAGTGACATTTTTCGTCTTATACATGTTACTGAAATACTTTTCACTCACGATGTGACGTTCTCAATCGCAAGGAGGTATTGCAAACTCTCAAATCTCAAGACAAAAATGGTAAATTACGTTGGAACAGTGTTAGGATATCAAGATTGTTACATGGCAGCAAATAATCAATGTAACAAAGAATAAGCCTCATATTCTCAGAATTGCTGGTTATACTAATTAATACTTTTAACTAGGTATGTGTAAATTAAGTTTGAAATGCAACAAGATATGATCTTCATGTGGCAGACACTCGCCGATGAGCATGCTCGAGTTTTGAGTTGTGGGTATTATAATGTTTCGGCCAATCCTACTATTCGTTGTCAAAGAGTTGGTAATGGGTGGTGTTGACTAACTGCCTTTCTGCTTTTCCTCTAGTATATCACTTCAAAATTAGGGACGATTAGCGCACTTAGCCCTCGATCAGCTTTGCGCAAAAATTCAACAAACAAACAAACATGTGGCAGACTTATGTACAGATCACTGAATCGCATGGATCAATATACTTGACTCATCTATTTATCGATACTTCGGAGTAATTATTACGATTGAGCCTCTAGGTAGCATTAACCTTTCAACATAAGTTGACACATCCCTTTCTCAAATGACTCCATCTACACCATTACAAAACTTTTCTTCTGGACCCAACTTTATAGTACACTTGCTATTAAAGCGATACGAGTGTCAAAGTTAAAACTAACGATACAGTGTATAATCGGTACATGCTTTTAAAAGTACAGATAATTCATCTAGTATTGTACTGAAACTGCTTTATATATGTTTCTGCAGTATTTGGAAATTCTCATAGAAGTTCAATCCAATATGAAATGGAATGGATCTAGGAACTTTAATTTTGCTACAGGTTTAAACTACACGATTCGTGTAAAACATAATATTCCACACATATTTATATGTTAACTATCTTAATTAATAAATTAGTTCATTATGTCTATGGAAAGCAAGAAAAGAACGTAGAAAATCTTCAGGATTCTCATTGACCAGTAATTATGTTTTGAAGCACAAGTTAAAATTGTATGTAATCAATACCCAAAATAACAGATCAAGATACGGCATAAGACAAACAAACTTCAGCCTTATAATATTTCTGAGTATCGTTCAGCACGACAAAACATCTTTAAAATGAAAGAGGTAGACTCTGAAAATAAATATAACTTTACTTCGAGAAACATCAGCAAACTGCAACTTACTCTCTTCACATTCGGTCTGACATGGCCTAAAGGTTAGGGTCGCTGGTTCGAAATCTCTTCACCGAACATTCTCGCTCTTTCAACCTTGGGAGTGTTATAATGTGACAGTCAATCCCACTCTTTGTTTTCCCAAGAGATGGGAAACATAATATGATTTGCTATATTTTCACATTTGTAATCGAAACACTGCATTAATCTTGGTGCTGGAAGTTAGTGAAGTTTCTTTGATAACACAGTAACTGTTAATTAGAAGAGTTATGCATCTCGTTAGTACGATATCACAATAACATTCTTGCTCTCGGAGATCGTTAATTTGAAGTGTTGTGGATTTTGTTATTCAGATAACACAATACCATTCTTAATTGGAAAAGTGGGTGTTTATTTGAAGTGATCTTAATCATTCGATCTGTGAGATTAAGGTAACAAGTTCGTTGATCTTTTTATTGAGTGACTTGCATGTGAAACACCCTGAAGCGCCCCAACACAAAACATTAATCTATGTCACGTGCCTAGCTGCTTTGTTGAGCTAAATACTTTTGTCTGTCAAAAATAACGCTCATGTATCAAAATTTTGTGTATTTTAACGAAATGTAAGAATTTGGTTTTGAAACAGTATAGCCTTGTATTACTTTTACCATCTGTGAAAATTTTTGTGTTTATTATATACATATGTAGCTTCTTTTTCAGAGAACAACGAAATAAAGGCAGAACGTTATATCAATTACATTTCACATTCAGTAAAATGCATTGTACTTATATTTCCACTGATATTCCATAATTAGCAGTAATTATTAATGACATCTAATATTGTATCAAGCTTATGAGAAAGATAAATAACGGTGACATTTTTGTGATTATATGACAAGTATTATTTAGAGATAGAAAATTATAATCTAAACATGTAGTCTGTGAAAAAAGAACACAAAACTTGAATTTAAAACATAATGAAAACCACTAGCAACCAAATAAGTTTCTTTACAAATTGAAAGTTCAATCGTTAATCGTTAATGATGGTGTTAGTTAGTTGCATTCTTATATTTTCGTCTAAGGGTTTTCTCAACGATAAACAATTTTTTATTTGCTGTTCTAAGTTGAGATAATCGTCATATCAGATATTCAGTTGTGGTGGATTTTCTGTAATTTAAGTATTTAATATCAATTATTTTTTTCCTACTTTATTTGTTTGTTTGTTTTTAATTAAGCACAAAGCTACACAATGGGCTATCTGTGCTCTGCCCACCACGGGTATCGAAACCCGGATTCTAGCGTTGTAAGTCCGCAGACATACCGCTGTGCCACTGGGGGCGTCATACTTTGTTTAAGGTTTGGTGGTTATCTATAATATGTATACACCTTTATTTTATAATATATTCAACAGTATGTCATTATCACTTTATAAAATAATTACTGTTAATGATCAAGCTTATTTTTATTTCTGAGTTTAAATGTAAATTACCAAATACATTGACGAAACATTGATAAAATGAAAATAAGAAGGTATAATTGAAAGTCGAACTAGAAATACGCATCAATAATTTAACATGATAAACCAATTAGGCCATTATGCATATGCTAAATGTAACGTTTAGTTTTACATAAGCAACTAGCTTTTCTATTCAGAGAAGAACACTTGGCTGACCTTATCATGCCACAGCCATTGACTGCCTGGAGCTAGTAAAACAGACCTTGACAATTAGGTATGTAGGTCAGATTGTAGCTGTTTTTCACAATCATGAATTGGATATAAAAATAGCAGATAGTGGAGCTCCAGAAAACTAATCGTCTTTATTTTAATCACAAGGGGTAAGTTCCAGATTTTCTGTCCTTTACATATAAATAACCAGAGATCTATATCCTTCAGGACGATATAAAAACAAAACACGGATGTTATTAATTATATTTTTTTTTGCTCTTTCATTCAACTGATAGATATATTTTTCTATTTGTGGATTGATTAAAATGTGAAACATCCAAAACTGAACGATGAATACACAGGATATCGTGAAATTCTATTCCTTAGGGAAGTTTGTCTTTCCACATTATTTGTTCGAGTCTCATTTCCATATCTAAAAGTTTGGACACTGAAATTACTATTGGGTGTAAATTGGAGCTTGCGTAGAACACATTTAGCTAAAAAGTAATCATTTGTTATTTGGATTTATGTAAACTGGTACTTCTGCATTTTTTCTAAAGGTTTTACACAGTATTATGAAACCTGTCTCGAATACAATAGCATTTCTCTAAAAGTTTTACACAGTATTAGTCACAATAGTTTTATGAAACTTGTCTCGAATACAATAGCATTTCTCTAAAGGTTTTACACAGTGTTAGTCATAGTAGTTTATGAAACTTGTCTCTAATACAGTAGCATTTCTCTAAAGGTTTTACACAGTGTAAGTCATAGTAGTTTATGAAACTTGTCTCTAATACAGTAGCATTTCTCTAAAGGTTTTACACAGTGTTAGTCATAGTAGTTTATGAAACTTGTCTCTAATACAGTAGCATTTCTCTAAAGGTTTTACACAGTGTTAGTCATAGTAGTTTATGAAACTTGTCTCTAATATAGTAGCATTTCTCTAAAGGTTTTACACAGTATTAGTCATAGTAGTTTATGAAACTTGTCTCTAATACAGTAGCATTTCTCTAAAGGTTTTACACAGTGTTAGTCATAGTAGTTTATGAAACTTGTCTCTAATACAGTAGCATTTCTCTAAAGGTTTTACACAGTGTAAGTCATAGTAGTTTATGAAACTTGTCTCTAATACAGTAGCATTTCTCTAAAGGTTTTACACAGTGTTAGTCATAGTAGTTTATGAAACTTGTCTCTAATATAGTAGCATTTCTCTAAAGGTTTTACACAGTGTTAGTCATAGTAGTTTATGAAACTTGTCTCTAATATAGTAGCATTTCTCTAAAGGTTTTACACAGTATTAGTCATAGTAGTTTTATAAACTTGTCTCGAATACAATACAGATACCCCCCACTCCCCCCAAAGGAGCATCGACTTTACGAAACAAATTATGCTGAACTCAAGCGTGACAAACTATAGTTAAAGGAAATATCTTTAGCAATTCTCTTCCCGTTCTTCTTTATCTAACTCTCTGGAAAGAATCCCTCCACTAAACATAATTATTTCACAATCCTCAAGCAGTCTGCTGACCTGATTTTTTTTCCTTTCTGAGTCCTTGAAGTTTTCTATTGTTATTATTCTCTTATATCTAATAGCTGGTTGCCTAATCAGATAGTAGTCTGGAATTTACACTTAATCCATGATGTTATACTGAACCTATGATGTTACACTAAATCCATGATGTTATACTGAACCTATGATGTTACACTAAATCCATGATGTTATACTGAATCTATGATGTTACACTAAATCCATGATGTTATACTGAATCCATAATGTTATACCGAAGCTATGGATTCAGTATAACATCATGAATTCAGTATAACATCATGGATTAAGTGTAACACTATGATGTTACTCTAAATCCATTATGCTATACTGAATCTATGATGTTATACTGAATCCATGATGTTACATTAAATCCATGATGTTATACTAAAGTAAAGAAGCGGAAAGATCAAAAGCTGTTATATCGATTAATCCTTTAAGATATCAAATATAACTTGATTTTGTAAGTTCTCTATCAGACAAACTAATCTTAAATTGTATATTGTGCGGAGAAGTCCTGGTGTTCATGGAAGCTTCTCTAGAACCTTCCGTGAAAATAACAGCCAGTCATCGACCAATTGTAAATTTTACAGTTACTTTATCTTTATCATTCTCAATATGATATTATATAGACGCTATCGGAATTGATCTTACTGATCACATAAAATACTTTCAGGTTTCATGCCAACACAAATATTTGGGTTTGGTGCAAGGTGATCTAAAGTTTATAGAATTGATAATTATCAATTGAAGAATATGCATCTTAATAAATATTTCAGTGACATGGTATTAAATACTATTAGTTGAGTAAATAGCATTTACCTTATTTAGTTTAATACAGCTTATTAAAAATGCTAATTTATATGTATGGTTATTTGCTATGACCACTGCCTGATGTAAAACCTCACGTGAATGGCAAGGAAAATATTAGCATTGGGTATTTGAACCCAAGACATTTATTAACAAGCTACTGAATATAGTGTATAAAAATATCATAAACAACCAAATATGGCTTATGTAGGTTCGCATTGTCGATTTTGTCATTGTAAGGTGGCAGCATTGACGCACGTAATATTCTAACATGCCAGGACTTTTTATACTTGGTCCTTAAAAGTAAAAACTTCTTAGAGAGGATACTCAGTTATATTCCCACTAAGAAGTGGAAATTTTTCAGTCAGAAATCCCGTATTTATATATTCATATTTAATGTTGTGCAAGTAGACCTCTCCACTCGATGAGGAATGCTTTAAGGACACCGTAGCTGTTAGAACACCACACCTGCGACACAACAGGTTTAACATTCCTACGAGGTAAACTACTTGAGTACGATATGAAGGACGTGAGGTTAAAAACGGACAACTACTGATGGATATTAGAGTATTAACTCTTTATTTACTGCCTGCCAAGTTGAGTAGTAGGGTTAGAGGACGTGTTTGAATATCTAATAATTGTTGGACTCTTGTTTCGGAGTTTTTTAGCTTGTAGCTGGGTCAAAGAAGTCATAAGATGCAACTGAAGAAGTAAGGCTGGTTGAACTGGGAATTCAATATAAACTGTATAAAGCCAAAAAGGCAGAAGGTACGTAAAGACTCTTCATACCTGAGATATTTCAAAAAGTCAGAATACTGTCAAACCTTATCTGAGGAAATACAAAATGTCCAAAAGAGATGTTTCATATTATTTAGAATTACGATCTATATACGTACTCTTTGTGTTGGCTTCACTCAGTTTATATATAATTCATGCAACCCAGAATATAGTACAAAATCAGCATGAATCTTGCGCTGCTATTGGGATGTACTTCAGTAGCCTTGTTTGCAATATAACTCTCTATTATTTGGATATTTATATTGGTTAGGATTTACAGAAATGTAGTTTAAGAATGAAGAGGATCTTTTTATACTTTAAGATGTCAACTGTCAGTTTTCTTCAATATTGAAGTAACTTTAAAGCAATTATTAACTCGCAAATAAGCTATGGAATCGCATAAAAAAATCATATCATGCATGATTTTTTTATACTTTTGCGGTTACGAAGATTGCTCTTTCTACAGCCTTAATACATTTTCTATTGGAATATGAACATTTTAAAATGTAGATGAGAGTAACAAATATAAAGATCTCGATGTTAAAGTGTTTATTATAAAAACATAGGAGGATACACTGTTAAAGTATTCATCACAAAGATGTTGGAGGATTCAGCGATTAAAGTATTCGTTATAAAGCTAGCGGAGGATACAGTGTTAAAGTACTCGTGACGTTATCCGTTCTTTATTTTCCCAATATAATCAAAATCTAAATTGCGTCATAGTTGCCTTGTCAGGCATAATAAAGATTTCAATTCTCTTTCATTTTACTTTTTTCACTAAACACTAAAGAAACAAAGTTATGAAAGAGTTACTTACTTGAGAACAGTAAAACATATGAAAACTAATTAGTTGACGTATGACCATAAAAGCTGAATATCCAAATCTCATATTTTCAGCTCGTAATTGAAGAAGCACCATGTGCTGGAAATTATGATGAACAGTTGAGACTAACTTAGTATAACACCTAATGAACCACTTCTAAATCACCGCTTCAAGGCGGAAGGCCGCCTAAATCTAACTAAACATTTACGACCATCGGTCGATCAGGCATGGATTTTAACCAGTTAGGACACTTACGTTTTATAAGAATGAACTGGACATGAGATTTTTACGTCATTATTGAATGACAATATTTGCTACCATTATGCTCCGCTTATTCCCCTCACACGCATTTAGTTTCAACTCTTTTATTTGTATATTATTAAGACAAATAGTAGAAGCATATGCACTAAATTTTCCAACGCAAAATACTGTGGGATAATAACAACTTTTAATCATGTAATTATCTCAGGAAACTTAGTGCTTGCAATTTTAACAATTAATGAAAGAAATTTAAAAAATTAAGTTTAACGGATTTATCGATATATTAACAAGAGTAGTGCTACACACTGTCTACACAAACAAAGAAACAACGCCCTATTTGTGGTAGTTACAAAGAAATAGTGCTACCACTATCTGTAAAAGTAAAGAAGCAACGCCCCCTTTGTAGTAATTATAAAGAACTTGTGCTACATACTGACTGCATAAACAAAGAAGAAACGCCCTCTTTGTGGTAGTTATCAAGAACTAGTGCTACACAATGTCTGAAAAAATAAAAAAACAATAACCTCTTTGTGGTAACTATATAGTTTGTTTGTTTGATGTTAAGTAAAGTGATACACATTGGGCTATGTGTGCTGTGCCCACCGCGGGTGTCGAAACCAGATTTTTAGCATTGTATGCCAACAGAATTGTAGCTACGCTACTGGGGGGGGGGGAACTATAAGCAGCTAATGCTACGCACTATATCCATAAACAAAGAAGCAACTCAGACTTTGGGTATGTATCATAGATATGCACGGATTCCAACAGAATCATAAGGAAAATTACTTTTAAAATCAACTGTTTTCTGTTCACTCTATTCTGTTAAATTTAAAACTTCTTGATCCAAAAGACTCAAATGTTTAGGTATTTTAGACACCGTATACTTATTGTAGAATATACTAAAACATATTTTCGTTGAATATTATGAAATAAATTGAAAAAAAAAATCAATAAATTCCCCAGTTTAATTTTGAAATGTTAAAGAATATACACAACCGTAAAAGCTAGTAAAGTGAATAAGTTGTATGTTTAGGAAAATGAAATAGTGTTGTTAAAATTTATTCTATAAAGTATGTCAAATGTAAGACACTGGTCATTAGAATTCAACCATAAACACGTCATTCTTTTAAGCCAGTGTCTGTCTTGGGAAACTCAGTTATTCAATTATTTTGTAAGATTGTCTACTGATCTTGCACTTTTTAACTTTTTCATGCTGTGTTTTCACCCCGTTTCATGGTTACCTCACATATCATGAGAAATGTTAAATGTCCGATGACGTCTTTGCTGGACTAATTTTCTCGGATAGACAGGTTTTAAAAACGTTTGCATGCACAAAAAGTTTTATAATGGCTAACTGTACAGTATAGCAGACTTTACACTCTCACACCAATATCTGGAACGAGAAGATTTATATTGAGACGTCAGCGGCTGTCTGTGGTTTTTCAACATGGTTTGTTATTCAACATACCTGATAGGTAATGGCTCATATACATGTCAAAGAAGGTTGTAAACGTTAAGTAGATACTTAAGAGCGCGCCAGGTCCCCATGCTGGTGGCATAAGCTAGTACTGAGTGAATCCTAAACGATTCAGGGTCTTTATATGTTTACTTGGAAAGCTTAATAAACTGTCAAGTTATCTAAGTAAGCAATACTGAAACATTTCTTATGAAAACTGCAATTCATGGTATAATATACCACAATATCAAGAAGAGATAAATGCTCATGATACAAGGTTTCGCACTCTACTTCTTATCATATATAAAGATTTAATCATTTGAATAATGTTAAGATTTCATCGTAGCAGCGTCAAAGCTAGGACCAACGAATACATGGATTATTTTGTAAGAATTGATAATACATTATAATGAGACTAATACAGGCACCATCCCTATCGATTTTATATTCAACTGTATAACACATTTTATTAAAATGAGCTGTACATTAACTTGGAAATGGTAAACATTTCTGTAACAGAAGTAAAACATATAACCATATCATTTATATAAAGTAATATATAGATTAAGGATTTAAGGATTAAAGAATATGTGTGTTTTATTTTTTTCCGAATGCTTTCGTCAAGTAGAACTTTCAGCCTCGATCTTAATATTGGCTGTCAATCAACTTAACCCTTATTAAAGTATACGTTTAAATGTTTTTCTTGGAAAACGTAACAATCTATTTCAATTTCGGTATTAACATGAAAAGTCATCCAAGAAATATGTCACGAAACGTCAGCATTTATCGTTGAATATTACTTTTAGATAACAGGAACAAGAAACTCTATATTACACTGATACCAGGAAACGTATGAAGTAGGTGCCTAATATACAGTAGGCATTACTGTATTATCACTTTGGTTTGACATTTTCTAGTTTTTAACCTTTACTTCCAAGTAATAATAAACTATTCCAGAAAACAAAAATCAAAGGGGAAAGCTTTTATGGTGAAAGTGTTTTCAGCTATGTGGACGTTAGTACCATAATTATATCGTTAGTTGAAACCTGTGAAATATATCTTCAAATTTACTAATTAAGGTTAGACTGAATTAGTCCATTTGAAGGTAGCACATTTGACCAAAAGAGATACTCATTAACGAAAGTTGGCCCTGGTCTTGTTGTTATACGACTGGAACATCGGTGACCGACGATATAAAGGATCCTGTTCTTGTTGTTATACGACTGGAACATCGGTGACTGACGATATGAAGGATCCTGTTCTTGTTGTTATACGACTGGAACATCGG
>NW_013665895.1:254327-300143 GCF_000517525.1 Limulus polyphemus
AACATCGGTGACCGACGATATAAAGGATCCTGTTCTTGTTGTTATACGACTGGAACATCGGTGACTGACGATATGAAGGATCCTGTTCTTGTTGTTATACGACTGGAACATCGGTGACTGATCATATGAAGGATCCTGTTCTTGTTGTTATACGACTAGAACATCGGTGACCGACGATATGAAGGATTCTGCTCTTGTTGTTATACGACTGGAACATCGGTGACCGACGATATGAAGGATCCCATTCTTGTTGTTTACGACTGGAACATCGGTGACCGACGATATAAAGAATCCTGCTCTTGTTGTTATACGATTGGAACATCAATCCTGTTCTTGTTGTTAGTCAGTGCAACTCCAACCTTCTGATGTTAAAAAACGGGTTAAAGGATTTCAACTCCACACTTCTTGTTGCCATATTAAATATAGAAAAACAAACGACTCACAAGAACGTAGATCCGTTTATTGCTGTAATATGGGCGTTTTCCCCCTAAATAACCGATTATATGCCAATAAATGTCACTTGTATATTTTGGTTACTAATAATTTCAGCTTTTTTTTTGTTTTCATTGGTTTTAATTTCCACAAACATATACTGTCAATAGTTTCATACACAAATATAAGTTAGCCTTATTTCCAAAAGTAAGTTATTATTAAATTGTTTGAATAATTGTTGTAACGTTCGACTCTAGGAGTCGTGCTTGCAAAAGACGTATTTGCGAAAAGATATTTGTGTAATCCTATTACAGAGCATTTTTATCTGTACATCATATGAAATAATTAATGTTATACAAGAAATTTGAAGTTTAAACATGACTGCGTATGTAATACCTTCATGAAAGCACATTGTACTGACAGCATATTACGTCATGTAAACTTTTATAATCTTAATACGTAGAATGAAGTAAATATTATAGAACACTGTAACGTTTGTCCTCTATGATAATGCACATTCATTTGGAAGGACTTATCTGTATCTCTATAATACTACAGCAGATAGCCCAATGTGGCTTTGCTCTTAAACAGTACAAACAAACAAACTCTATCATACTACAGGCCGGTTCGTATAAACCAGTACTGAAGGACTGTTTACAAGTGAAATAGCTACGCTACAAAGTGCACCACACAGTGTTATGTAGCATTAGTTTTCTTTATCGTCACTGTCCACAGCAGGTTTAAACGGATTATCACATGTATTGACATGACTCTGTACACGGAGGGTAATGTGATTTGCAGCGACACTAGTCAAGTCGACATGTTGATTTATTGCAACTGCAATGCAAATCCCTAAGAGTAGAGTTTACATTGAGTCAGGTACCTTGTATAAATGTATGAAAACCTACATGGAAGATCTTTATTGCTTGCATTAATTGTTTGTGTTGTAAAGTATTTTATGTTACTGATACATAATTTAGGGTTAACTATTGTTATATCCAGCCTGCAAACGTGGATGTTGTCAGACAAATTCTGCCCTAGCTGTGGAGGGAGGAACCTATACAAAGTTCTGTAGTTTCAACGTGATTGACTTCATATAATTTAAGTTAAAACACACACACACACAGATAAATATATTGAGTTTTAACGTGGATGTTGTCAGACAAATTCTGCCCTAGTTGTGGAGGAAGGAACCTATACAAAGTTCTGTAGTTTCAACGTGATTGACTTCATATAATTTAAGTTAAAACACACACACACAGATAAATATATTGAGTTTTAACTTTCCAGATTGGAGGAAATTCAGTACAGTTGTTAATACCCTTATCTTAATTATTATATATTCCAAGTGTTTCGTTCATTTTATTGCAATTAATTTATATCATTTTGGCTGTATATCATATTGTTTTACTTTTGTAATTGTAACATATCACATATTTTAATTTATTCATGGATTTCAAAGATTACACAGACTATATCTTATTGTGTTAATCTTGCTATACTTCAAGTTTGAAATTATCCGGTTTACTAATCCTGGAAAACTTCCAGACTTACAGTTCAAGTTTGAAATTATCCGGTTTACTAATCCTGGAAAACCTCCAGACTTACAGTTCAAGTTTGAATGTATCCGGTTTACTAATGTTAGCATACTTTAAAACCCACAATTCAAGCTTGAGATTATCCGGTTTACTAATGTTAGCATACTTCAAGGCCCACAGATTAAGTTTGAAATTATACGTTTTACTAATGTTTAGCATACTTCAAGGCCCACAGTTTAAGTTTGAGATTACCCGATTTACTAATGAGAGTATACCTCAAGACCCACAGTTCAAGCTTGAAATTTTCCGGGTTAATAATCCTAGCAGATTGTGGAAAAGTTCTAACTTATAGGTTCTACTGTGTGCGCATGTCGTGGTGATTAACTTAGCTTAAAAGTGGGTAAAACAACGTGTCTTACCAACATTAAATTTTAACGCTTTAATATAACAGCTATTGTTATACAGAAATGAAAAAAAACATATTACATGTTTCTTTGAAGCACTAAAATATGGCCTTCACTTGAGTTTATTAGTATGTCCGAAGATGGAACTGAATTATATGTAACCAGCCAGTAGTCAAATTAGAATGGGATCAAGGAAGAGATACAACGCGTATAAAGTACTATAAATAAACGTAATATCGTAATTATACTACTAAGTGTAGTGGTCGATTGATAAAATGTATTCATTTATTCAAAAAATAATATTGATAACACCCCTCTGTGCATATGCCTTGTTGCTACTAGTGTCTTAACGTGTAACGCCTTACTGTATATGTGTGTTCTTGCTACTAGTACCTTAAAATGTAACACCTTACTGTATATGTGTGTTCTTGCTACTAGTACCTTAAAATGTAACACCTTACTGTACAAGTGAGTCCTAGTACCTTAATGTGCAACACCTTACTGTACACGTGAGTCCTATTTCCTTAAAGTGTAATATCTTACTGTACACACGTGTTCTAGCTCCTTACAGTCTAACACCTTACTATACACGAGTGTTATAGTTCCTAACGGTGTAAAACCTTACTGTACACACGTGTTCTAGCCCTTACAGTGTAACACCTTACTGTATATGTGTTATTGCTCCTTAAATTGTAACAATTTACTATTTATGTGTGTTTTGCTGTTTAAAGTGTAACACCTTACTGTACACATGTGTTCTTGCTTTAAAGTATAACACTACTTTTTCGTGTGTGTTAATCAAGTGTCAGCTGTTTGACTTGTTTTTAGTTATGTATATCATTAAACGAGAGAAAGGGAGCAATTTTAAAAAGAACCGCAGTATTATTAACATACAGGGATGCTAAATGCTATGTTATAAATCATACTTGTCTATAGTTATACAAAGTAAGGTATTTGAGTCCGAATCTACATATATCATTAAAAGTGGTCGAGTATCATACCGAGTATTCCGATGACTCGATGCTTGTAAGACATTCACATAAGCCTATAATCATGTCTAATGATTGTGTTGTAAAAACAAGTTTAATATACTACCTACAGGACAATTATTTAGTGGACAAGGCCAAACATGGTTTCAAAGCAACCAAGCAAACGCAACCTTATTTTCTGCATGTCGCCTTAGAATCGGGTACTAAAATTTAGCATCCACATTTAATCATTAGTATGAAAAAACGGCTTATCGAAAATAAATGTGTTTCTTTTTGCTTGCTTACATAAAGAGAGAGTTTCTACAAGATTTCTATATGTTTTTCTGAATGTGAAAGTGATTATGATTTGCAAGGAATTTTACAAGTCTTATAACTTAGAGTATATTCAGATATATTTTAACCAGCCTTTCTAAACTATCAGAAACGTAATAGCATTAGGACGAAACCAGCTTTCTGTTAAGCACTGTACTTTCTGCGATGAACCTTTTAATGCTTAGCACAACTTTAATTAAAGTGAAGTAGTCCAAATGTCTTACGTAATGCTGTGGCTGATGATGATGTTTTAAATTTGATTCAGTAGATGAAATGACTCACTGTGTTTTTTGCTCTTTATTTTGAAGCACCTACACAATCACAATATTACAATCACACCTTTTTTCTGTTCTTACGTAATGCTGTGGCTGATGATGATGTTTTAAATTTGATTCAGTGGATGAAATGACTCACTGTGTTTTTTGCTCTTTATTTTGAAGCACCTACACAATCACAATATTACAATCACATCTTTTTCTGTTCTTACGGAATGCGATTGTTAAAAATATTTTTTCTTGTGTGATAAATCTATAAAAAACCATCATCATTTTATTTTTATTACCGACAATTGTCTTCAGACAGAATTTTAAATGTCATGATGGTATTGGAGAAAACGGAAAAACATAAACATCAGTTATTCTCTTTCTTTGAAGATGTGATCACAAATATTATTTGATTTTTACAGAACTCACGGTTTTCTGTCTTCCCTTTATGATGTCGTGACACCTCACGTAACGTGGTGCATTTATGGATCGTATAAAAAAATAAGACATTTTGATAAGTATACAGTTTTCCGAGAGATATTTAGATAAAAGAAATATTATAATGTAATGGTAATATATTAACTTGTTATATTTACTAGTATTCAAGACGATTTGATTAAATTCTTATTCCTTAAAATACAAATAAAAAACTTAATAAAATCAATTAGCAAAAGTAATACCTTGTTTGTAAGAATTCCAAAGAATACCATATTATCAAGGACTTAATCGTTCAAGTATGCATTACTGATAATAAACTATAAAGTGTGTGTTGAGAAATGAATCGATTGATTAGATAACGTTCTTGTGCGTCAATAATAACTCTCTCTCTATATATATATATACACACAAACACACATTGCGAAGCATTCTGGGTATGTGGTGGAGAAACCTCTCAGTACATATTTTTTTAGAATAATTTATTAAGGAATAGTATAGCAGTATTCCTTAAGGATTTTTTTTACATATTGGCATAATATGAGACAAAAGGTATATTACAACATTTTATAGAAACGTTCTGTACCAAATCACTATTTGGAGGTAGTAGCTTTTTAGGGTTACACTGTGTAGGAAATTTTCTTTTATCTTTGAAGCTGTTGATACGATTAATTTATTGAATTGATAAAGAAATAAAAAAATCATAAATAAATACTCTAATTTTTCAAAACACTCTTCAGAAACAAATGGGATTAAAAGACCAAATTAAAAGCTAAGTAAAAGTGTTAAATATATATATAATAAGTTTTTTTTTAATAATGAAAATCTTTACTAATAGTGAACACTTGTGTATATAGATTTGACGTAAGCATTTTAGTATTATTCTTGCAATAAATAAATACGGAAAAATTATAAATAATTTTAAACAAATCCTTCCTTATGTATCTCGACAATATATCGTTCATGACATCTTTTTACTATTCTAAATTTAAAAAGAATAGTTCAAACTTTATAAGAATGCAAAAATAAAACAAAAACAAACATGAATGAATGTTTTGACTAAAACCAGTTAGTGAAATTTGCGTAATTTTAAAATGAAATTGAATGTTGTGGATTTAATTAGGTTGTTTTATTTATGTGAATTCAGCAGAGCTTTAATATGGGATGTCAGTTTATTTTTAGAACAGAGAACACTGCCAGACATTTGGCGATGAAGCTACAGATTTTGTTGGATAAGGAATAAAAGCGGCCTAGAGGTTAGCGTGCTTGAACTGTGATTACAAGGGTTCACGGTTTACGGCTAGTTGCTGTAAAAACGCACTTCTCACTGATGGATAAATCCCACTTACAACACTAAAGTCCGGGGTTCGATTCCTATTGTGTAACGCTGCGCTAAAACAAAACATTTTTTAAGTCAAAATAAAATATATTTTTAGAGCCATGTGGCCAAATTAACAATGAACAAAATTGAACTGTAAAAAGGTTTTAAGGCACTTTTACGATTGTTAATGCAGTAATGTGTAATCACAGATATGAATATGATATACCAAGGGCGATATGTTTAGCACCTATGTATTTCGCTCATGGCGAAATTCCAACCTTTCGACAGCGCAGTGTTACTGGTAGATTTGTGGCTAGAGGGATGTGGAGTTTTTCTAAAGGAGTTTGTTAATCGATGTAGAGACAGAAGAAAACAACTTTTGAAAAATAACCTCTCTCTTTCGCTGTTTTTCGGTTTTCGATATAGGGATGTGGTACCAAAAAGATAAAGGATATAGGGATATGGTACCAGAAAGATAAGGGATATAGGGATATGGTACCAGAAAGATAAAGGATATAGGGATATGGTACCAGAAAGATAAAGAATAAAGGGATATGGTACCCAAAGGATAAAGGATATAGGATGTGGTACCAGAAAGATAAAAATAAGTTTACTAAATACTGTGGATCGCTAAACTTGTATTAATAATTAAATACGTAGAAAAGGACAGTAATTCCTATTCAAACTTGTCACATATAATGGAAGATATGGTAAACGTATACTAACAGTTTGTGTTTACTATTGGAAACATTAATAAATCACGCTTTAAAGACAACCGGTTTGCAGTAGGAAGCGGTTAATTACAGTTGATTATGTTTTTGCATAATTAATACTAGCGCGCAAATTTTGTAGGGTGATATATAGCGCAACCTTGTGGCGTATAGCGACAGACAATCCGATTCTGAAGAAATATTTAATTAGTTTATTTAGTTCGATCTTGGACATACGTTGTTTCCTCTTTTGTTCTGGAACAGGATGCACATATATTTGTTTATATCAAGGATTATTTCGTACATATTGTATTAAACTAAAGTAGTTCTGATATCCCCCCCAGTGGCACAGCGGTATGTCTGCGGACATACAACGCTAGAAACCGGGTTTTGATACCCGTGTTGGGCAGAGCCCAGATAGCCCATTGTGTAGCTTTGTGCTTAACTTCAAACAAACAAACTGATATTTCCATTTCTTTATTTAAGAACAGTTAAATCATGAAAGATTAAAAGGTCTCTGTGAACGCTGAAACACTTTTAAAACTTGAAAATGAATGATATAACTGGCCCATGAGATTAGAAACTTATGTAGTTTGTTCGACCACAATTCTTCCAAATTGCTGAAGCTGGTTAATTTATTGTTTGTAAAACAGATCATCATTCTCAGGCTGTGCCAACAATTTATCTCTTTCATAAGCAGTTGTTATTTAATAGTTTTTTAATGTCATTCGTGCACTTGAGTAAAAGTAAAGGGAACCCATCATATAAATTATAAGAAAAAAAACAGCGACGTTGTACGTACAGTTGGACTGGTGATATTTAGATTCTAGAGTACTCTGTATTAATAGATCTTAGTTAAAATTGCCAATACTAATAAAGAAAATATTCTTTAGTTTATAAAGACTTTTTACAAAGGATAATAAAATGTAATGAAAGCGTCAATAGTTCAGTTTAGAATTTGTGAGACACTCTTGCAATGTCCAACAGTTGTTAAAAATTTAAAAGAAATAATCCCGCCATCTAGTGTTGTAGGTACGTACTAAATGTTAATGATTCATGACCCACTACTTTGATTAATATAGTTTTACGGAAAGGATGATTATATATATGTATTTCTAAAACACATATTATTTATTAAACGAATAATGAAAAAAAATATATCAGAGAAAACTATGCATATATATTTGTGCATACTTCTGTAGCTGACCAATAATTGTATCACCTGAGGAAATACCTTGAGTTTTGAAATATGTTATCCATTTCCTATTTAGCTGTCTACTGGTGTCGGACAGCTGTTCCTGTTTACTAAGATAAACTGGTAAGCTTGAGATGCATGTAGTTGACCTGGTTTAGTTCATATTTGTATTACCCGTATTTTTATTAAAAAAAAGTTTTACTGCCGATAGCAAGTAGGTTGTACATATCTGTGAACTTCAACATATAACAAATTAAATGTATTACGCTGTATATTTTAGCTGAACAAGTACAAGAATTTGAATCTAGAGAAATATATCAGCAATCAGTTTAGTAAGTTTCAAGGGAGTGTATGTGTGTGTGTGTGTGTGCGTCTGTGAATACATAAATTAAATATATATATATATATTTAACGAGGTACAAATAATAACGTATACATATCCAAAAGCCCCCCGGTGGCACAGTGGTATATCTGCGGACTTACAACGCTAGAATCCGGGTTTCGATACCCGTGGTGGGCAGAGCACAGATAGCCCATAGTGTAGCCTTATGCTTAATTACAAACAAAATACATATCCAAAATGTAGACACCCTCAAAAATAGGCGCCTGTATGCACGTTGTCTTCGTTTACTCATACAATTTTATAAGCGATTACGCAATGACGGTTTGTTTGTCCATAATTTAGCAATGAAAGACTAGAGAGAAGGCAGCTAGTCCTCACCACCCACCGCCAACTCATGGGCTACTCTTTTACCAACAGCCTGACAAGCAATGAGGGAAATTCCACCGTTTTCTATCAGAAACAGGCCCGGCATGGCCAGGTGGTTATGGAGCTCGACTCGCAATCTGTGGGTCGTGGGTTCGAATTCCCATCACACCAAACATGCTCGCCCTTTCAGCCGAGGGGGCGTTATAATGTGACGGTCAATCTCACTATTCGTTGATAAAAGAGTAGCCCAAGAGTTGGCGGTGGGTGGTGATGAGTAGCTGCTCTCCCTCTAGTCTTACACTGCTAAATTAGGGACGGCTAGCGCAGTTGGCCCTTGTGTAGCTTTGCGTGAAATTCGTAACAAACAAACAAACAATCTATCAGAAACGTCTAATATAACGCCTTTTCTCAGAAACGTTTAATATAATGCCTATCTTTTGTGTATACTTTCTTACTACTTACAAATGTACTGTGAGAAACGCAAACTCTGCTTCAACAAACGTATATACTGTTATTATAAGTACTTTTGACAATATGTATAAGAGCCACATCATGAAACATTGCATGAAAAGATTTAAAATGCCACATTTGAAATTCACAATCACAATGATTCCTCGTGAATCAAGGTAATACGTGCGTATAATAAGTCTGATAGACTATAATAGTTAGGGCACATTTTTGAAAACAATTTCAGTGGTGAAGCACACTTTCAAAAAGGGACCAAAATCTTTCCGAATCCGCCTTTTAAATCCACCAATCATAATAAATCAAGAGCAATATCAATATATGAGGACACACTAGTTATAAGAATGAACATCTTTCTTACAGCCTATAATGGAGATTGATAGAGAAGATGATACGCTTGAAATAATTATTACATACTTTGTAGATAATCAAATAGACTGTGAAAATTCCTAGAGTAACTTGATGTCGCGAAGATGTAGTACTTTACCAACCACGATTAACAACAGGTTTCCATGGAATCAATCATTAAGACAACGAATAACGAACAGCATGTCGTCTTTGAAAATTTGTTACGGTCAGCCTTTGTTTTAATAACTAAAAACGGGAATAAAATATTTGAGATGAGAATAATTTGAGAGAGCAAGGCTGTTTTGAATTTTGGGCTAAGGGTCCAAAAGGGCCAAGGCTACTGGGGCAAAAAGGCAAATTTTTCCTTTAGTGGTGGGGCAGGAAAGAGGGCCCACTGGGGGAAATTCTCCATTACTTAGCATGTTAAGAAACGCAATGATTACAGATATACAAGATAAACAAGAAAATGAGAATTAAAAAACTGCAAATAGGGATCGTAAAAAAGTAAGGAAACAAGGCTGAATATACTGTAGATGTTATTTACTCAAACTACAAATTCCTATTTTGACTCTAGCAAATGTAATTCTAGGTAAGAGCTAGGAGCCAATGTAGAGGTTTGTAGTTTGAGTAAATAATGCCTACAGTATCAGCCTTGTTTGCTTACTTTTTGATGATTCCTATTTACAGGTTTTATCTTGTTTGTTGTCTTTTTATGCTCAACTATGGGCAAAGAATTACTTGATATAGTAGCTAACTTTATACATTGTAATGATAATAAACCTAGCTAGTAGCTAACTAATACGGTTCATGATGATTGACTGTAGCTATTGACTAGTTGATCGCATTAGTTTGAGATGCAAAATGTTAAGATGCAGCTGGAAATTGTCATAAAGATTTGTTTGAGAATATAGTGAAAATTTATAGTTTCTTGGTAACTAAATTCGTGTCTATATATAATGCATAGTAATGGGCAAATATATGCCTAAACTAAGACACAACATCCACTAGGCACGTACAAAATTTTACCAGTAGAAAAACAGCCTTTCCAAATAAAACATATATGTCTAAAACATCCCTTTAATTAAACCTTCGTGTCTTTTAAAGTAATTATTCTACGATGTATGTAATAAAATTTAATATTATATGTATTGATTGTTTTCCTACTCCTTCACTTCATGCATAATATAGGAAATGGTTCCCTAAAGATACCGATTGTATAGTGTACAAAGCATTGGGTATCTACATGTTACAGTCATCTAATGTTCATCTATTATTGGCTGGTAATTCCTGTTTCACACCTATTGAATCTTTTTATAGGAACATCGTATATTTTTAAGAAAGCTAACTTCAAGAGGTAATGATAACATCGTTTACACTAGAATTATGATATGATGTTTTTAGCTGATGCAAAATATAGAAGAAAGAAATAGACTTTTCGATACCCTTACGACCTTTCTAGTACCTTATTTAGTATTGTACAAAAGGTTTGGGGGCAATATACCAAGCCGTTTTCTTTGTAGGCTAGCAAAACAATAATAATAATAATAATAATAATTACAAACGTTTCGTTTTGAGCAGATTTTCTTTTCGTTGTAAATTTAACATGCGTGTTTTTATGTGCATTTCTATATGTGTACAACTTTAGCAGTTAATAGCAAAGGTTTCAAATTATTGTTTGAACTGAATCTTTGCTGTTTAAGGTGTTTTTGCCCGAAGTTCTATTAGGATTTTGTGCGATTCATTGCGATCCCAATTATGAACTACTGTCGTTGTTCGTGAAAAAGCACAACGTACAATAGAAGTCGCTTGTGTATATATATTCGTATTTTTAATCACATTACTTCTCGCATTCTCTTCTTTGTTGCTATTTGTGTAATCGGTGTTCTGCTCTAAGTTAGACAGCTAAATTACCCATACTGTTTAGTTAGATTCACCTGATTCAAGAGTTATAAACAAAAGTATTGCGCAAAGGCAAGTATGACAACTTTTTAGAGGAAGTCATATCACGTGATACTTCCTGGTAACTACAATTTTAATATATATATTATTAAAATCAGGAACACTATCTGTTCAAATGTTGTGCATCACCACGTTATCAGTGTTAAAGGTTAAACTATTTCTCACTTACCAGTTTAGTAGAATAAACCAGGTGTTGAAAGCATAAGCGAATAACGCCAAAAAAAATTAAGAGTTATCACACATAGAACATTATACAGTTCTGTAGCCGAGTATGACTTTTGACAGTAGAAATATCATTTAGATCACCACATTATATACATTATTTTACCAGGATAAAAAATACAGGCCTTAAATATTAAGATTATTACGTCAAATGTAAACTCTTAATACGATATATTAAAACGAAAGAGGAAATTGAGACCAGAACATCAAACTGATATGTATGTATTTATTTATTTGAATTAAGAATTACACTTAAGGGTGACCCATAGTGGTGGGTCTTTGTATACGTGTGGTTCATCAGGCAATTTATTGAATAATTTTCTTTTTCACTTTTAAACTAGTTTTCAGCAATTGTTTCTTTTACACTTTACTTAATATATTGAAAGGAAAGAATGTAGTTTGCATATATGGCTTGATTTCATAATATAGTCTTACGTTACATAACTGTTAGCTCAGAACATAAGAAAAACCCAACATGGAATCACTAAAAATGAATGTGTGTGATTAATTAGAAATTTCAAATAAACAAGATCTGATTATCGTATCTTGATGTTATTGTAACGTGTTTAAGGGATTTCATGTGGAGATCTTTCTTTACAACAGGGGAATTCTGTACGTCGCTCATCATGAGCCTAAGCTGTTTATTGCTGTCTACGAGACAGATTAAATGCTACAAATGTTTGTTTTACCTCTTCCAAATATCCTTGACGCTGCGAATTTTTTCTTTTCCTTTCGTCTCCTCCCCCCCGTCTGGTCAGACAGCATAACTCAGACTATGAATTCTTCAGTATTGACTTTAATAAATGAAAAGCTGATAATCGAAGAGTGTGGCGCCGTCATGGTAGACAGTATGAACATCAAAAGATATTTTAATACGTAATTCAGTTTTTGTTAAATTAGTGATATAGGTCTTCCCACTTAATGATGTTATACATCAGTACTTTTATTAACAATCCTAGTCCAGTTTTACTATTGTTAGATATATGTTTTGTAACACACGAACACTTTCTCTGTAACTCGCAGAGCTTGTTCTATTTTTTTCCAGTGTCAAACATATGTTTTATAACATATGAACGCTTTTCCATTCAGAGCATTTTTTAAAAACAGGTTTTTATTAAAATCTTTGCAAGTGATAAATTTATTGAGCAATAGTATTATTTGTTTACAGGATAAAATACTTTGCAAATAGTATTTTAATATGCCAATTAACTGTAAACTAAGAATTTAAATAAATGAATGGGATTTTTCAGACTTGCATTTGGATAAATTTATTCTTAGCTATTTGTGGTTTCTATCATAACAATTTCACTGAATCGTTAATACTTTAGAATTAATGTTAATAGACTGCAAGAAGTTATTTATCAGGTTTATTTTACTGAACGTTTACGTAATTTTGCTTGTTATAAAACAAATGAAATTTTATTTCTTTCCATGGCGATTACCTTTTGCTTTCAACTCACTTTAGTTAACTTGCGTATTTCGTATAAGATAATTTTAAGCAATTCAATTATAATAAATATGAAGCTAACTTTTATCAACAATATATTACACACTCCAGATATTTCGCTTTCATCAACCCTCTTAAATAACATCAAAGAAACGCCACTCATCGATTAATATGACATTAGTGCAGAAGTGCCATTAGATGACATGATTCTTTGTACTTTCTTATTCCAAAGAGTGTTTTAAGCTGATCAGTGTTTCAGCTATATCAGTTTCTCAGTTTTATCTTAACCTTTTAGTGATGGGTTCACTGACCAGCTAAGTCAGTGGTAGAAGATGTATGCATAAACAGAAATTAAACCCGTTTCGTTTTCAGTTTACTTACTATTATAAGTATTATTTTATTACAAGTTACAGCTTTTACTTATTTATTTTTCTGTACTGTTAAAGCTGTAACTTGTGATAAGATAAAAACTAAACCAGTTTCACAAAATTTTCTTTTTGTTAATGACTTTACTTTTGTATTAACACAGAGTAATTAATATAATTTTATTCAGAGTTAACATTTGGGATTTTATAATTTCATTTAAAACAATGTATTTTTGTGTAACTAATTGGAATCTTTCAGCAAAATATTCTCATGATTATTGTTAATATTTCATAAGCATCATAAAAGTTTAAAAGTATGAACAAAAAACATAGCCGATTGTAAACTTTGGGCTCAAGGTGTACAAATGTAAGTTAATCTTGAAAAGAAAGCTTGCATACTTCTTTAATATTCCCCCCACATTAGCCCGTTATTCGTAACCCTTACTTACTCTGCCTTGGTATAAATATCTAAGAGAGTCGCTCCTATAATAACCTTTGACCCCACGTTTATCTTTCCCTTATACTTCACCTATAACAGATAGTTTCTGGGCTGTTTTATAAGGTTAAGACCTGTACAATCCTGAGTTATTGATAATGTTACTCTAAACCTTGGCATGGATTGCATGTGATTTATAGCAGGGAACATTAACTTTCTGAAAACACAAATAAAACACATTAGCCTACTAACCCAAACGTTCTGCTACGGCAAAAAAACTATGCTAATTTAATACCTTTGATAACCATGGATTTAAGTATGCATATAATAGACAATTCCCGCAACCATTGGTGAAAATATGGCTTACGTCATTGTACCTCCTTTACAGCTGGCACACAACACATTCAATGTTGAGTTGATCACCTGTCTCCGCCATATTCAGATTCGGCTATCATTTCAAAACTACATGAATCAACTCTTATTACCCCACAAAATTTGCTCCAAATCATCAACCACCATGTGTTGATGGTCTTCCCACCAAGTAAAATAATACAGGGTATTCTTGAGGGTTGATATATCAATGTTTTTTCCACTGAGAGCTTGCTACACATCTATTTTCATCTAGTACCTGTCCCTACAAACCTGTTGAATATATTGGTTTAGTACGTTTTCATAATCTCAATAATTGTACCTTTGTTACATTTTAACAGTACTTTTAGTATGATCTTAACTTATCTATTTTTTTACATATTGTAATATTACTTCCTGATAATGCTGAATCGTTTCATGGACAGTAAGTCACACCCGAGGAAATGAATTTTTTAGTAGTCCATAATTACACATACCCTCTCAGATCCATTAATTCTCGACATTTAGGAAGTATGCAGGATTTTAATATCACAAGTATATTTGTTGTGTCTCTTTATAATATCCACTAACTTTCCATGCTTGTTGAATTATGCCTGGCAGAGTACATCCAGTCTTTAAGCTTTCGGTGAGTGTAGCAGAGTAACGACGAAACTGCGTATGATATATTATAAAACTGCACATCTATCTAATGTGTGTCTGTATTTAATTAAGCTTATTGAGTTTCTTTGTAGAACATGTTGATGAACCATATTATAGAGTTTAGGGGTGTCCGGATACTTCTAGTTGGGGAACTGTATATATCTCTGAGATTTTTGAAGTGATTTGTTTAATGCTAATTTTATTCGAAACAATCCATACATAATATATTGTACATTTGCATAGAGCTATACTGGTTTAATTTTTTCCGAAAAATAAATATCTAATCGGATACTTTTAAACATTATTAATATTCATGTTATTTTCTTTAAGTGAGGAAGAAAGATTTCTGACAACATAGTAATGCAATTGAATCAAAATGTAATTTTCTGTTATAGAAACATATCAATAAGAAAGTTATTATGTTTATGTAAATAAAACATTAGCTCTTTCTTTCATGAAATTGTTGTAATATATTTGAAGTAATTCCTTATTGTTTCCTTGTTAATATATTTTACAAGCCAGAAGTTATTGACAAAAAATATTGAAAACACTCGAGTTCATAAATCGTGTGAGAAATGTAAAGTTTTTTTGAAAAAGTCACACATTAGAACTAGTAATGATATAGTATAACATAAAGGAAATTTTTATAGAGAAAATCAAATTACTTATGTTATTTAGTGGGTAATAATCAATATGAGACATTATGTAAAAAATAAAAATGTTTTGCATAAATTCGAATATTCCCAAACTATAAATCTAATCTGACTATCAAAGGCCTTGTTCTATGAATACGAATATAATTAAAATTAACACATTACACAAAAACATCGATAAAACGGGATATAAGTTATCCGCTTAAATGCTCAATGTTCATATAAATATTTTTTGTCACTCAACTAAATATTACTCCATGAACTGCTGATTGCTAGAAATATGTCGACACATGAAAGCCATTTAACATTCGAATAATAAGAAATTATTCTCGTAATCTTATTTTCATTCATTATCAATAGAAATTAAGAATTTGCATAATTGCTGGTATTATAGTTCTCTTTAATTTTATAAAAGATTACTGATTTATCTTGCTCACAATATTATGGAGGTCTCGTGTTTTTAATATCAGTAGGTAGTTGCTACTGTTGGAAGTTAAGCGCATAGCTACACAATGGGCTACTCGTGCTGTGCCCACCACAGGTATCGAAACCCGAAGCTTAGCATTATTAGTCCACATACTATTTCTCCACTGGGATGCAGGTTATTTCTAATTATGTCTTTCATACTTGAAAGTGTATTTCTTGACATTCTGTTGGAGTATGTTTAGTTCTTAGCGTCAAGGTCACATTTTAATTACTTTATGTAATGACGTGGTATGATGAAAAATTTAGTAAGTTAAAATAACCTATTGTAACAAAACAATCTATTTTTAAACGTTAAAAAACAACACAAACGTAAAAACCGTGAATGCTATTCTGTAACAACTTGTTTAAAAATTAGTCTTATGAAATTAGTTAAAAATAAGCTAAGTGTATAGATGAGAACTATTGATAACGTTAAATCTTAATTCTATGAAATAAAGTTATTATATTGTCATACACTAATACACAAAATACCCAAGCCTGTGTATATGGGAATGGATTGATGTATCAGTTTGGCACATTCTCTGTTAACTATATTATCAGTCGTAATTTCTCAAGAGATTCGGCACAAGCTTAGGAGACTTTGGTTAGTCTCAAAGCAGTATAGTAAGCAAACAAAGTCAGTCTTCATAAGTGTAAAAAAAATTATTAAGTACAATGAATAAAAATAATATTCAATTTCCAGAATATTCAATAAAGCATACTTACTATTCTGTAAAATTTTCTGATTACTTTTTTTTTGCAGATTTTACAATCCTCCGGTTTATTACACAAGTAAGTAACAGTTTATTCGTTAAAGTGATCACACAAAACTACCTAACCAACAAGATATTGTATAACACTGTGATCTTAACACATAAGTTTGGTACATTTAACATTACAAATTAGAAATGCTTAGTTCACTTATGAACTGCTGAAGAACCACTAAGGACCACAGAAAAAACTAGAAATTAATAAATAACCGCTCAACGCAAAATTATAAATATTTTAGGTAACCAACGTGTTCAACAAACTTACTATTTTCAGTTATAGAGTTGCCGTATTATCATTGCTTGTTAAGTAACCAATGACCAACTTGTTGAACAAATTTACTATTTTCAGTTATAGAGTTGCCGTATTATCATTGCTTGTTAAGTAACCAATGATCAGTTTAAAGCATTCTGGATTCTAAATAGCCATAAGGATCACTTTGTATAATGGACTTCATGATCATCGTTTTAAAATCAATTAAATCTTTCTGTACTTCAAAAAAGTAATATATACAACTTTCAATAGATTATATAGTCTAAACTATTTTTTCTTTAAACTTCCTGTATTTTACATTTGTGTTCAATAACCTTACGGTTTGTTTTTTTTACATAGTAATTCAGAATCAAATATTTATTTAAGGTAAGACAGTATGTTTAAGATATATTGTGAAACTTCGTTTTTATTGAATAAATAAAAATGGTTGCCAAATCTTTAGCAAAAATAGCATTGTAATGTTGTTCAACGAAATTTTGTGTGATGTCAGACCTCTTTGAATCGTATTTACTGACATTTTGAGCGAAAGAATGACAAAAACAGACATACACAAACACACACATATATAAAACATTTTAGATTATGTTAAACGAAAACTAGGAATAACGTATGAAGCTTTATAGCTCAGGAAGCTCTATAATGAAAGAAATCCATGAGAGGAAACTGTACAATCTAAGATTTTTCTGTAAATTGGATGATTATACGGTAAAATGTTTGCACTAACCTATATGTAATTTATGTAGGTAAAACTAAAACGGACTTCCATGTTACAGTAGACTATTGGTGATATTTGAGTGTCAGAGCAATGTAAATTAAAATAGATTCTAAAAAACGAAACCCTCTATAAATAATTTGTTGCAGTCAGTTTTAAATCTTAGATACAGTTTTTGAAGATACACACACACACACATATATATACAAGGAAACGAATATATTTTGCTGAAGGAAGTGATTAATAAATATGAAATAATGTAAAAATGGCTTTAAAATATTTTTAAAAACTTTTTATTTATTATTGTTAATTAAAAATAAATAAATAATAACATAAAAATACCGGTTTCGTATCATCCAGGATACTCTTCAGTTTCTACAATAAAGGTTTCTCGAACAAGATCTACTTAACAATGTGCCCCTCAGTGGCACAGCGGTATGTCTGCGGACTTACAACGCTAGAAACCGGATTTCGATACCCCTGGTGGACAGAGCCCAGATAGCCCATTGTGTAGTTTTGTGCTTAACTACAAACAAACAAACTTAACAATGTAAAACTTCCCGCGTTTTTTTTACCTTAAAGCCTTATATATGTTTTAAACCTCCTCTGTATATTAAACTATCTAACATTTAATGTGGGTTTAAATTTATTATTAGAATAATTCTCATAAGATAATCTTTATTCTTTTCACAAGAATTGCATTAAAAAACTTAAAAACATGGAAGAGGTTATCACTCAAAAAAGTGATAAAGTTTTTGTTATTCTAGATCAAGAGTATTATAAATAATATGGTTTTAGAACGTTTAAATGATAAAGAAACTTATACAGGTATATGTCTTCCTTAGATATTCCAAAATTTGTAAATTTAATAAAATATGAAATTAATGAATATATAAAACAATTTAAGTATGTATATACCATGAAATAAAACGATTATTTGTTGAGTAATCATAAACTGGGAAAATTTTATGTTCTACCTAAAATTCCTAAAAGTAAAGAGGTTAAAGAAATTTTAGAAAAAGATAAGGTGGAATATATTTGGATAAAGAGTCCTCTGGAAGACCAATTATAGGTGAAAAAAAACAGAGTGAGCGAGCCACTTAGCTCTATTATGGACATAATTTTAAAACTATTTGTTTCTAAAGTACAAAGTTATATAAAATATGATACTGATTTTATTAATCATTTACAAGAGAAAATTTAAAAAATATTACTTTAATATCATTAAATGCTGTTTATCCAAATATCAAATATGATATAAAAGTTATTTAGATACATACCCACATTTAGTATATCCACGTTTTAATAAAGAAGTGATAATTAAAGGTTTAAATCTTATTTTAAATAATTATTATTTTGTTTATAAAGGCAACATACATAAAAAATATATAGAACATCAATGGGAACAAAAGTGGCTCCAACTTGTGCCACTTTAGTGATGGGATATTTTGAAATTGAAATGTCCTATAGTTTATCAAATTATTTTGAAAGTAGCTATATCAGTTACTTGAAATTGGAAAATGTTTCTAGGTGATTGTTTTCTATCATGGAACAGATCTTTTGATTTTGAAAAATATTTTTGAAATTTGGTATAAAATAATCTCTAACATAAAGTTTATTTTCGAAATGAGTAATTTAGGTTTATCCTTTGTATGTATATGGATTATAAAAAAGGAAGATGGTAATATTAAAAACCAACTACTTCACACCAGTGTTTATATTACAAACCTATTAAATGACATCAGTATTTAGATTTTTATAGTAATTATCCTATACATACTAAATTAAATATTCCACTTTGTCTAGTTCAAGGAATTTTTTCCATTGTTTTTAGCATGGAAGTTCAACAACACAGACTGATAGAATTAAAGTATTACCTTAGGAAGTATCATTATCCAGAAAGTGTAATAGAGAGAGGTTTCAAGTTAGCTAAGATGAAAAGAAAAAACTAATAATAATATAAAAGAAGAAGTTACACCCTGGAGCTAAAATTGATATTAATGACATCCAAATAGAATTGGAACAAATTTCCGATAAAACCATAAAAGCTAAGTTTGAAAATAAAAATAATCATATTATTACGAAGACATCCTAAGATTTTTATATGCTATCGTAAATCAGAAAAATAAAGTAAAGAAATCTGATGAAGATATTTTTCACTGCAATAAACCAAATTTTTATATTACAGGTCCTACAGGGAAGAAAATATTTTTATAAACTCTACATTTAGCTGTAATTCACATAATATTGTTTATGTATTATATTGTATTTGTTGTAAGCAAATATATGTTGGAGAAACAAAACATTTACATATGAGAATAAATTTACACAAATCTTATGTCAGAAATGCAAATAACAGTCCATTACCTATCAGCAAACATATTAATAAGTGTATTATGGGAAAATATCATACTTTAGAAGAACCCTTTTTTCAAATATTTTCATTTTGCTATTCTTGTGAAAAAATAAAAGATTATTTTATGAAAATTATTTTATTAATAAATTTAAAACAACATTAAATGTTACATAGTTTAACGGACAGACAGAGTTCAAAACATATATAAGGCTTTAATGTTAAAAATCGCAGGAAGTTTTACATTTTTAAGAAGGTCTTGTTGGAGAAACCTTTATTGTAGAAACTTAAGAGTATCCTGGATGATACGAAACCGGCATTTTTATGCGTTTTATGTACTTGTGGTTTTATTTATTTCATTTAAATTAACAGTAATAAATAAAGCGTTTTTAAAAATATTTTATAGTCAAGTTTATATCGTTTCATTTATATATATATATAATAATATACTTTAGTAAGCAGTTCTCGATATATATATATATATATACATATATCAATCTACATTATTAAACAGGAATAACTGTATTTATCTATTTCTATGTAAATTCTCTAATTTATAAATTATATTACTGCTTCATAAATTTTTTAATTTTTTTAGAAATTAAGTTCCTCATTTTCATTTTCCTCACTAAGACATAAAAGAGAAACACGACTTCATAATGGTGTTTAAAACACTTAGGTTCAATTTCGTTTTTGTTATAATTGAATACGAAGTTCTAATGATTGTCAATGGTGTTAACAGTTTACTTTAGACAGGAGCAGGAGTGTGTTTGACGTCTCTAAACTCCAAACCTCTTGGAGAAGATCATGAGGTAAAGTATTAAAGTTCTCATAATCCTCATCACCTATCTGCTACAGCTGTCGGAGCGGTAGTTGGGAACACTACTTTACTTACTTCTTTAATCTCCGTCTGGTGGGCCAATTTACGTAAAAATTATATTTGTTTTGTCGAATAAGTGAGAGCCTGTAAATTATTAAATGACACAAAGTAACTGCGGGTAAATTTCCAAATTCAGCTCAGTCTCTTTCGTTATTGTTCCTAAAAGTTCAGTAATACCACTTCTATTTAGTTGTGAAGAAGATTTTATTATTATGGTGTGTATACGCTTTTTACAAGCTCGCGAAGAATTATTACAAGTATACTTCTCATATGACATTACTATTAGGCTTATTACAATTTTTAAACAGTGCATTCTTTATCTGTTCTCTTAGGAATTTTTAAGAAGTAGAAGAATGTATAATAGTAGTATTCCAACCAAAAATAGACGTACAGACCATAAAAATTGTTGTTGTAACAAATGGTTTATATAATTAATGTTCCGATCACTGTTGTGTTTGTTGTATCCCAGATGGCCAGAGGAGTTATTGATTGAACAATGGATATGGCGAATATAGCGTGATTGGAATACTATTAATATACACTATTATAATTCTTGAATATCCCTAAGGGACTAGATAAAGCATGTAGTGTTTAAAAAGGTAATAGGCCTAATACTAATGTCTTATGACAAGTATTATTGAAAATTATATTGTTATCGATTATTAAAGCTTAATTCTATGTACCAACACAATTCTCAGGGAGACTTGACCAAAATAATATATAACTGTGTTGTTTTTTACTAATTCATGCAGTAGAATTGTATATTTTTCTTCTGTTGGGGAAAAGCTAAATTACTTGTTTGTTTCAGCTCCAAATCCTCATTAATTATAATACATCTTCATAAAACGGTTAATTTATTAGAAATTAAGTACCTCAATTTCTTCTTACTAACTATCTGCGCTCCGTCCACCTCGAGGAATCGACCCTCGTATTTTAGTGTTGCTAGTCTGTAGTCGACAGCTAAATTACAAACTTAATTATAGGCAAAAGATCAAATAATATGAAGAAGCTTAATAACAAATAAATCTTAAAGTTGTATTTTTAATGTGTTATCACACACACACACAAATATGTTTTAAACTCCAACACATCACTATGAAGGAAATAAAATAAAATATAATATAAAACATAAATACAAAACAGTTGAATATTAATAACTTGAAAAATAAACTTTCTTTAAACTTAATACAAGAATCGTTACACCAAAGTTCTAGATAATATCTAAAAAGTTTATGAAGCAGCTATTTTAGGAATTGTAGTATGGATTTTCTTCTTGAATAAATCACATTCAGCGTAGAGAATTTAAAAGAAGTGCTGCATTGTTACAATTTGATTATATCAAGCGGTCCATTATAAAGAGGAAACAACACCAAAAACAGACTAAGCCTTTCGGTTGTTTTTTCCAAAAGTTAGAATTTTGTTTGTAAGAAGAAAAACTTATTTCAGTCAGTTTCTTTTATGAGGAATGCATCACGGACAATTCGAGCATCACGGACAAAAAGGAAATAAAATAGACATTAAAACAGTATGAAATAATAATGTGCAACATTTAAGCATCACGACATGAATATATCAAAAATATGTACGTTTATGCTCACACTAAAACAATTGTCTTTATTCCCTTCCCCTTAGGGACCATTTATTATAAACAAATTGTAACCCTGAAATAATTCTTTCAAATTATCTATGATGAATGTGATTGTGTTTTGGCAATTAGGATCCATTACATTCGTTTTTTGTCTATAACTTCAATTAGCTAACGTAGATATTTTGAACATATATCTGATAAGCTGGGACAAATAGTAGTAGCACTGAATAGTACGTAATTTTATAAGAGACGAACTAAGTCATTAAAATATGTATTTTCGTTCCAGGTTGAAAGAAAAATAAGTGGAATGAAACGTATTTTAATTTTTAAACCAGACTTAAAATTGGTGGAAATAATCCAATATCAGATTATAAGCTTAACTCCCAGTGCACCTTCAAAATATATATAATCCCTTTGTGTTTCCTGTATAACAAGAGAATAAAGCTGGTTTTTCAGATAAAAAATAAAATTATTCATTTCTATTTTTGTACTTTCATTAAAGATGTATAACACAAGAAGGAACAACTACTACAGCTTCGCGTACTTTAAAAGGAAGAGGGAATAAATGTTTTTTTTGGAATTTCAATTTAAATCTAATTCGTTGTCAAGAGACAGAAAGCCGCGCTAAAGCAAACTTCTCTTCTTTTAGTAAGCTATTTTTGGACACACTACGAAAAACTTTACTTCAGAAATATTATGGAAATTATCTATGAAAAATAAAAATAACAAAAATTTTTTGATAACATTCAAACGTAATTTTTATAAATAAAAATTTCAATAATGTATTTCATATATACAGACTGAAAATATAAAAGGGTTTATCATTTGCTTTTTGAATGGTTATTAAGTGTATATTAACATTGAAATTAAATGAAAACAAACTGACTGTCCATATATATAATTTTATAAAATAGCCAAGTTTAATACAACTTCATATTTAGCAGACTAATGTGTTTGTTCGTGTGTTTGTCAGCAAGATTTCTCGAAAACGGCTGAAAGGATTTGGACGTAAGTTGGTATATATATTTGAACTATGACCCACCTTAGAAGTGACTAATATTTGGAGGTTTATGGTCATAGAAAGGTCACAAAAATCCAAAAAAATCCTTATCTGTTAACATGGGGATTGATTTTTCATACAACTTTTGCTCGAGGCCCGGCATGGCCAGGTGGATAAGGCGCTCGACTCGCAATCTTAGGGTCGCAGGTTCGAATCCCCGTCCCACCAAACATGCTCGCCCTTTCAGCCGTGGGGGCGTTATAATGTGACGGTCAATCCCACTATTCGTTGGTAAAAGAGTAGCCCAAGAGTTGGCGGTGGGTGGTGATGACTAGCTGCCTTCCCTCTAGTCTTACACTGCTAAATTAGCGCAGATAGCCCTCGTGTAGCTTTGCGCGAAATTCAAAAACAAAAACAAACAAACTTTTGCTCGATAACTCAGTCAAAAATGATCGGATTTTGATGGAACTTGGTGGACACATGTAGAATATTATTCATCATTCTTCTGCCAAGAATGGTCCGTGTCCGTTGTTATCAACGGACACATATTCGTACTTTTTGAGGGCTCAATATGATCAACGCTATGTGGCGGAGGTATGCGCTCTACTGAATGTCCCTCTGGTTTATATGTGTATCAGTCACATTATTCTTAACACATTTATTACCTAACTGTTTAGTAGATCTTAGTTACAAGGGTATAGAAAAGAAAACTGAATAAACGAAATTAATGGGTTTTTAATGTACCGCGAGTAAAATATTTTTTCATCAACAATATCTCGCTGAAGTCATTTTGATTCGTAAATGGAGAAATAAAAACACAAAAATAAGAATACATTTTGAGTATTCAGTTGGCTGTTATTGGTATACTATATCATACAGAATACCACTTTCGCTGTAAAAATAACTAGAAAAAGATGTGTTTTGTGTAACTTTATTTCTCTGCTGCTGTTTATACCCTTGTTCTGTTCTTGTTTCGTTAATAATATATATGAAAGAGATTTATATAACTTTAATCAAATTTTCATTGTTTTAATATTCATAAAGTTCAGTAGATATTTATTTTGAAGCCCATGTGAAAGTGTATTGGAAACAATGTAAGGTAAGGCTGACTATTAAACTTTAGTAGACTACATGTGTGCCATATACTGTGTGAATGGAACAAAGTTATTTTTGATTGTGTAAGTAATATATAAAAATGAAATGAATAATATATTTATTTACAAATAATGACCAAAAGAATAGTGAACGGTCTTCGAAGACAAATTATTTGAAATGTATAAGTGTTAAATTAGTCCGATAACAAAAAACAAAGAATTTTACTATTTATGTGCCCCATCTCCGGTTGTTCACTGGCAAATTTGAGGCTTTATAACGCTAAAGATCGGATTTCTATGACTACGGTGAATAGAGCATAGACAGCTCTTTGTTTGGATTTGTATGATACTGCAGAATTTGCATTAAATATATCATCTATGTGTGTCATACAGAAGAATTTGCGTTAAATATATCATCTATGTGTGTCATACAGAAGAATTTGCGTTAAAGATATCATCTATGTGTGTCATACAGAAGAATGTGCGTTACAGATATAATCTGTATGTGTCATACAGAATAATTTGCGTTAAAGATATCATGTGACTTCAAAATAAACTTATTTTAATATTATTACCACATGTCTTTGAAACAAACACACCTACACGTTATCTGAACTTCTAACCGACCAATATTTTCTTTTGCGATATTCTTTATAAGTTTTGCACTTCAAAAATATTTCAAACTTTAAACAACAAAGAGAAACGTTAATGTATTGAAATAGTTTCAAACATAAGAAGGTCTAAATTTTAGTACAATTAAACTAGAATAATATAAAACATGTTTTAGAGAAATTACTAGTCTTATAAGTAATGCAATAGCATACCTCGTTATATTAGCTTTAGGTTAACAAAAACGTCGAAATAATAATAATGTGAGAAGAAAAAGCGAAACACGACAGTACAGTCGCATCTTTAACGAAATATTAGTTTAATTTTAAAAATTAGGCCTAGAGTGGGAATAATAAGTTGTATCCTGATCAAAGGACCGTACGTAAAAATTGGATCTAACGTTCTTCGGATTCACCCACTAATTTATTCTGTGTGTATTTTAGCTATATCACATTTTAGCGCAAAGTTTTATTTCTATGTAAACTCTGTCTTCTTTAACATAAGAAAAACTCACTCTGAGTTCACCTCAAGTCATTTCTTCACTTTCGCAGTTGGATTCTTTCTGCAGTTACTTTTTTTCTATCGTCGCTTTTACTTTCGCTAGTCTTAAGATCAACTAGCACCGAAATGTCCTTCCCGATATGAAAGCAATATCCGCTTAATTATCTATGGACTTTTTCCTAACGAAAGGACTGCCGGAAAATCTTGTTTATGTGTCTCCGGTGAAAGACCTATTGAGTAGCCCGACAGTTACCAAAAATATTTACATGGTGGAGTGGCGCATTAAGAGTTATGAACTTCATTATCTTTTTTGGTGCTTATAGTGACATGTAAAAAAGTCCGTTAACTACCTTCTTGTGTTTTGTTATTTGTTTAGCTTACTAATATGCTAGACTATTTTATCCCGAACATATGACATGACGATCAATTATAGAGTGTATTTTGATGAGGACTTGTACAATTCCTATGGTGTGATTTACAGAATGACATCTGTTTTTATAATTATTAATTGATATTTTGTAAAGTATCTTGTTATCCATTTAAACAAATTGTTTGTGTTTTTGTTGTTTCATAACAGATATCATTACTACGTTCAGGAAATAGTCTTTTTTTTTAAAGAATTATCGTTGAAAGTGTATTAAAGCACACACACACACTGGTTGTTATAGAGTAGCTTTTCAGTAACCAATAAGATAATGGTATTGCTCATCAGTAACCAATAAGATAATGGTATTGCTCATCAGTAACCAATAAGGTAATATTATTGCTCATCAGTAACCAATAAGGTAAAAGTATTGTTCATGATTCTAAGTAATTGTGAACTCTGCTTTATGTCCTGGCTTATTAAACAAATAAAGACTTTTTTGATATGCTATAAATGTATACTTCGTTATGTTGTTGTTGGCTATAAAAGAAAATAATAACATATACCCATACTCTTAGCAACATGTATCGGTAAATTTAGTGGCGTTTGTTAGTTTATATTATCTTGTATCTATTGCATTAGAAACAATGCCGTGTATAAATGTTTTAATACCTAGAAATAGTTATAATATCCAAAAATAGATTTCTGAAATTATTATTATATTAGTCACTTTCATAACTTGTTGCTTATTTTAATTAATAAGGAATAACCGAAAGGTTTCTCATTTTTTGAAGCTAGTTGTGTATTCAACTAGTTATTGGTTTATCATGTTGAATTAGTTAGTGTTCCTTTTAGAAGATAGTTGTGTATTCAACTAGTTATTGGTTTATCATGTTGAATTAGTTAGTGTTCCTTTTAGAAGATAGTTGTGTATTCAACTAGTTATTGGTTTATCATGTTGAATTAGTTAGTGTTCCTTTTAGAAGATAGTTGTGTATTCAACTAGTTATTGGTTTATCATATTGAATTAGTTAGTGTTCCTTTTTGAAGGTAGTTGTGCATTCAACTAGTTATTGGGTTTATCATGTTGAATTAGTTAGTGTTTCTTTTTGAAGGTAGTTGTGTATTCAACTAGTTATTGGTTTATCATGTTGAATTGGTTAGTGTTCCTTTTCTATAAAGAATTATTAACCTCCAAGTCATGCATGGGGTTTTGAAACTTCTTCCAAACTCTTCCGGAGGTTGGTAAAATTTAAAAAATACTCAAATACAAAACTGTAAAATGTCTAAAAATTTATAGTTTTCTGTTTTCCAATAGCTGGTTTCCTCTAGTCCTTCAACTACAACCAATCCTGTTAATTTCTCTTCTAATACACCGAGTGTTATACTATTAAACTCATTATTGGATTGACTGAGATCAGAATTGAATAGAAATCATTAACTCACTAGCTAATGAGAGACATAAACATAAATACTGGTTAGCTCTTTAATCTATTGTAAGTATGAAGATTAAGCAACGTGGAACTATAAATCAAAAATGTAAAACAAATTAATAGATGGCGTCTCAAAGTATTAACTTTAGTATTAATCAGTGATGATTAATAAATACATCCATGGTGCATTAAGATAACTATCAAGGAAACAGTACAACGGGTTTTTACAGTGAAGGAAATTGTCTTTTGAAGGTTATGAAAAGTGAACTAGTTGATCATTAAACATTTTAAAGTCAATATTTTGTCATAATCAATACAGCATTTCACAATTTTTTAAAAACATAATATCGTAGAGGGTTAGTCTTAACGGTTTAAAAGTCATATTATGATAGGCATATTTATTAGAAAAGCAATCATATGAAAATGTTAACTACTTCAAAATTTGAATATCACAGCTTACTATAAAATTATTTATTTTATTTACTACAAATATATTGTGTTTTAGAATTCAGAAATGGAATATATTTGTAAAATATACATTTCATCCTGTAACTGAAAGGATTTTATTAAACATATTTCGAAAATCACACTACAAGCATTGTGTATTCAATTCCATTCGCAGAAAAATAGGTTTATGATTCTTATGCTTATTAATGGAAGACATTTGGCCTTACAATCACATGAATCACAGTAGTTTTTCATCCACAAAGCTCTGATTTACGATAACATCAACATTTCAAGCAACTGTCTAAATATCCATTTTACACTTAACTGAAAAGAAAAGAACGTTTTTTATAACCGTTACAAAAAAACAAACGAAAAACATGGAGACAGTGAAAGTAAAATTGGTTATATTTTAAATTAGAGAGATTTCCTGACAATAATGGCGAAAGGTACGTTGTTCTAATTCACTAAACTATGTACTTTGCAGACGTACTACACTTGTAATCACGTGTTTATTTAAGAAGATGTAAGGAAGAAGAGGAAATTACTGAATACAAGGCAGTTAATATTGACATTATAAGCAGGGAAGCACGCTTACTATCACTAAATGAAGGCTACAAACAAACAGGAATGGAAAGTTTGACAGAAGGAAGCCTTCTTGGCCTTACTGTAAATGGTATAAAGAAACAGGAAATTGCATGCACGTAACTATGACAACGGAAAGTAGGTTTGATTAACTTGATTTTCAACTAGTTTGAAATAGTTGTGGAAAGTTTAAAATGAATAAATGAGCACAATAGTAATTAGTATTTAAATTAAGTCGTATTATTTCTCAGTTCCGACAAAGATTTTAAATTAAAAGACAAAAATAGGCAGCTGAACTTATTACAATTGTTATTCAGTCATGGAGAATTCCTTTTGTCACACATAGGAATGATTAATCAAACAATGATGTTACATTTAGAGGGATAATTCCACACTCACCAGAATTATAAAGAAATATGTCATTAATCAGTAGATTGAATTATACACACCCAAGTGCATGCGTATATAAAAACCACAACTAACTAGAAACGGATACACAAGCTTGATCAAATATTCGATAGAATTACGTACAAAGTAGTAATCAACCAGCCACCAGATTTACGTACAAAAGATTATTCTGAACTTTGTTGCTATTATTTTAAATATAGTGATGAAATCTGGTTTGCCAAATACTCAAAATATCACACACTGATTTTCCAGCTGTGTAATAATAGGGATAATCACTATAACTAAACACATAGCAGAAATCAACCATTCATTAAAATTAAACATGTATCAGTAATAAAACAGTCACTAAAATCAGACATAACAGTTATTAACCATGCACTGAAATTACATACGTAGCAGAAATTAACCAGTCACTAAAACTAAATCCGCAGCAGCAATAAACCAGTCACATACATTAAGAACCTAAATTGTCAAGCGGTACACAATATTAAATAGATAGCTGTAATCAATAACAACCACTAAAGTTAAGCAAGTAGCAATAATCAACTAGTCACTAAAGTTAAACAATGTTAAACAAGTAGCAATAATCAACTAGTCACTAAAGTTAAACAATATTAAATAGATAGCTGTAATCAATAACAACCACTAAACGCATACACATAGCAATCAACCAAGTATTAAAGATGTACAGATAAGAATAACCAATGTGACGTTACAAGTTTGTGAATAAAAGCAACAGACGAATCTATAGTGTTGTACTTATAAGAATATGAAAACAGTTGCTAGTGTATATTCATAGTAAAAAGTTGCTTTTAGAATTGTATTACAAACAGCATAAAAAAAATCGTTAGAGTTGAGTATCCGAAAGTAAACATTCACTTGTTAAAGCATTACGCTCAAAGGAGTAATCAACCAGTATTTAAAGGGACAGACGCAGGTGTTATAAACTAGACGCTTGAATTATACACGTAGTATAATCAAACAGTCTCTAAAATTATGCATATAGGAAAGATCAACCATTTGTTAGAGATATAGATTAATCAATCAGTTTTACTAAGTGTATGGAAATGAGAAATAAACCATCTGCTAAGTTTTATTGATAATGTAATTTGTTTTCTAGGATAATAAACATTGTAGTTTCCAAACTGTTTACGCAAGGGAATAATCGTCATAGTTATATTCTTTATATACTAGTCAACAAGTCATTCGACTTACAAACGTAACATTAAAATATAGTAGTGACAAAAGCATGAGCTGAAAAGTATTGTGCGTTAGACCCTGTAGCAGTCGAGAAATCGATAGCTATGTAGATTAAGTACTCAACCAGTCGCCAGTTTTATGAACACAAAAGACATAGCTAGTTTGATTACAGCAAATTTGAATAACATGCTAGCTCGCGCTAGCAGAAGCCAATAAATTGTGAGGTTATACTAGCAAGAGTCAACAAATTGCTCGCTTATACAAGTAAAGGTCAAATAATGGCTAAGTTATGTCAGCAAATGTTAGAGAATGTATAACTAAATTATAACTGCATACCACACATACTTTGTAACATTTTATTTATCATTCTGAGAATTATTTGATATTGCTAAGTTATATATAATAATATAAAAATATTGTATTCATATCTTAGAAAGGCGTAAACATACTAGGTGCTTATTAAGAAAATCCTTTAATTAAAACAATTCAAAATTTCGAACACCTAGCGATTGTTACAAAAATCACACTTTGTTGCTTACCTGAGTCGATTATATCACCATGTAGCATATTCCTTTTCTTTCTTTTCTACTCTCTCTTTTAACCAGGATTACTGATGTTAGTAAAAAGTGTATTAGTTTGCAGAATCGTTCGACTATTGTTCGGCTGTGCTATCAAAATAATGGCAATTTTGCTTTAGCCAAAAGGAAATTCCAAAATCGAAATGACGGCCATATCTTGGCCGGCAAGATTTATGGCAGTAGGTGTTTCCCCTCGAAAGGATTGTCTATCGAAATTGAAGGGTGTAAAAACGGTCATTAGGAAGAGAAGCGAAGATCATTGAAAACTTGAGTTATGCAAATTGCTAGTTTATACGAAGAAAAGTAAAAGTAAAAAAAAAAACTAGCCAATTTAATATTTTTATTGCTTCAAGGACTGGACTTGATATACTGTGCTAGTTTGTGAAATACCAGGTACCATACGCAGATTTTTATAAATAAAACTTAGAATTCTTAATACGATTCTGATGGAATTTTGTTCATTCTTTACTTTACTTTGACCTCATACTTGTAGGTTGTTGTATTTTTGTTCATTCTTTACTTTACTTTGACCTCATACTTGTAGGTTGTTGTATTTTTTATCCTGAGTTGTTTAAGTGGTCGTTAGTTACTCGGGCTCTTTCTATTTCAACTTCCTATAGTTTGGTACACATAAAAGGTATTATTTCAATATTTCATCATTTGGTTTGGATCAACCATCGTAGAAAGACAAGTTTTATATTTTCTAAGTGCTGTTGAGCTACACTGATATGTGTTTGTTCGTCCGTCTCCATCACTTTTCTATATTGTATAGGAATACAAGTTATACGTTTAAGACCTTTCACTACTTAAGGTTATATACTTACCAGTTTTTAGGTATTTGTCATATAAGATACGATATTGCTTATTTTAATATCCCCACAAGTAAACGCAAGAGGAAAGTGGTCATTCAGAGTAACCCTTAGAGTCCCAAAGATATTCCCAGATGAAATGAAACGCACTTTGTGCATTATAGAAAATTCAACAAAAATAGGAGCAAGTCATACATGCAAATAAAAAAATCACCTTTATATTTACAGTATTATATTGTTTAACGTTGTGATGCTCATACAGGTTTCTTGACATTTGATCTCCATGTTTCAATCCTTTCTCAACTTGGATTACTTAGATATGTTGATATTTTATGAAGTACTGTATGATGATATTTTTCTGGTAACATTTAAAACGGTGGGTTTGGCATTATAGTAAATGATGAAGAAATTCTGTTGTCGTTTTAGTATATTCAGTTGACGTTTCGTTTATTTTGAAAAATGATATTCTAATAAATCAAAATATTAATACTGAATTAATCGCAGCCTGCTTGAAAATCTCTTATAATGTAGTTAAACATGTTGAAATGGTTTTATTAATCGTTTTAATTGCATATGTAAAATTATTTGTTGTACACGACAGTATCCGTTTTGGTTAAAATATAAAAGCCCGCCATTTTGTTTCTGTAGATGCCTTTGATCTGAAGTTGGCAACAAAATATTCTACTTTTTTATGTATTTCAGTGGAATAATAGTTTAATACTAAGTTTGGTGTTTGATTTTATCGGTCATTTTATTTTAATTTTTTAGTAGATAACACATTTTTTTTGTATTATTTTCCCTTATTTAGAAACAAATGTTTTGTTACATCTTTTAAGTTAATGTCGATATAGACCTGCTTAGTACAATTTAATCAAATTGTTTTAGGAAAATAGCTTGTACACATACAGACACTAATAATGGTTGGAGACAGCTTGAATGGGTAATGAAGAAAAACTTTAATATAAGTTTAACATAACAGCAAATGTACAACGTTTCGACAAGGTTTTGTCATCATCTTGGTAAAATCACTCCAATTGCATAATACACATTTGTGCGTAAGATGCCATTGGAGACTCACATTTGACACATGCACGAGATTTATGGGCCAATTTCTTGTAGTGGTGAAGGGTTTAGTAAGAAGAGAATTCACGTTTGACATTTGGATTAAATGGAATCATAGTAGTAACAAAGCCATTCATTCTTCGGCTAACTGAAATAAAAAAGAGCACATTTCTTATTTACTTTACAGATTCGTTCCTAAAATGATCATATTCTTGTATTCAGCCACGTTATTTAAGACAGTTAAAGAATTACGTCTGGCAAACTTCGACAAATATAATTTACTGAAGCAAGTTTCATTCATGAACTTACTCATATACAAAATAATTTAAAGCACCACTTCTGGTATATTTTCCCAACTGTTACTTATTGAGCCTTGACTCATATTCTTCAAATCTTCTCCTGTATAAACAGATCTAAATCGTAACATCTGGCATTCTTATACAGACTGTTATGTGCAAACAAGTTTAAATAATCACGTCTGTCGTTTTTCATACAGTAATCAACATATTATCATGTATAATCAGACTTAAATTATCACTTCTATGATTATCTCACAGTTTTTAATTATCCTATTGTTTGAATAGTCTCTCTTAAATCATTGTCTGCTATTTTTAAATCTTCTCATGCATAAATAGTTTGAATTCATTTTTATATGGTTTTTGGAAGCTTATTATATAAAAAGAGTTTAAATCATTACGTTAGGCATTCTTCACAGTTTTGTAAAGTTTCTTATGTATGAACAGGATTAAAGCATCATGTGTGATATGCTTAATCAACCGCTATTTACGGAAAGGTTCATTCAGATTCTATAAACTCACTTATGCATAAATGTGACTAAACATCACATTAAACTTTTCTCCAATCTTATATCCTGGTGTTTTAAACCATCTAAAAAAAATGGTATTAAAATGTCTATAGAGTGACTACAAAACTACTATGGTTACAGTTTAAAGGTCTTTTTGTCGAGATCTGTCATATCTAATAATAATAAGTGATGCTGTAGCTCAGTTGCTAAGAGTGATTAACTCGCAGGACTATGGTAACTCGGGTGTAAGATTGGGAAAGTCACAGACTGCTTATTGTTTACTAGCAAAAAAGCCCGTCAAAAATGACGGAGGCCATTGGAAACCAAAACTATTCCGTATAAAGCTGGTGATACACAAAAGAAATAATTAAGAGAAATATAAAATTTCCTTTCCCAGGAACATTCTACGTATTGGTGCTTTTGGATAAACGATTAAAACGTACGATGACCATGTGATTGCATACACACCTGCTCTTCTCCTGAAAAAAGTCGTCCTCTTCCTTACAGATAATTGCTACCTTGGGATTAAAGATTAAAACATACGATGACCATGTGATTGCATACACACCTGTTTCTCTTTTGAGTAAAAGTCATCCTCTGCCCTACAGATAATTGGTATCTTCAGTCTGTTTTAACAAAGGCTTTTTCGTAATAATTCCAAAGCATAGATTTGCGCTAATTTTCTACTTATTTTTCAAAGGAGTTTTTTTCGGCTTTTCTATTCGGATCCTACCTAGCTTGACGTCATAATGATGTGGATGATGTAGTGTCACACACGTAACGCTATTCCTAATCTGGTCCTGGGAACTCCCTCCTTCACAGGCGTTTATATAGCCGAAAAAGTGTCAAAATTTAGGAGCTATTTACGCCTATGTTAGTGATTAAATTCAACTAAAATGGGAACGGGTAATAAAAAGAGGAAGTATTATAGGAGAAAAAAGTGAAATTGGACTTGTGTAACTCACGAAATTCGGAGAAACTGAGCGAGACAAACTGACTGACCGACCGACACTTGGCTTTTATATATATTGATGGTTTAGCAGATGCGGTTTAAAAATAACGTATTTTGTACAAGAATTAATATCTCAGCCTCAGAAAACACGTTTTTACTTTAATTATAGATAACGACCAAAGTGCCTACGTTATCTATACCTGACATTTGCTTATTCATAGATTATTGTTGTTTTGGCATTTCGAATGTGTCTGTCACCAGTTTCTTTCTTTTCATCGTGAATGTTATTAATGACAGTGAAATAACATTACATGTTTGGTTGTGTGTGTGTGTGGGTGGGGGGAGGACGGGTGTAAATAGGAGAATTCATATAATTTCATTCTGTAATAATGTGTTCGAATTCTGTCATATCTGACTGCTAACGTGAGTTTTCAAAATAGTTATTTACTTACCACTAAAAACATGTTTTGTAAGTAAATGAAACTCATCCTAGTATAAAGTTCTGAAACACAATTCTTCTAAACTAGAAAAAGTCACTAAACATCAGTAACATGGCTTCTCAACTCATAATCGCAGCGTTTGCATTTCATTAGATCTATCAGATTCTAGTAAATACCAAAATTTTAGAGATACATTGTTCAAGGTCTTACGGTGTTTACAATAAAAACAATCTTACTTTGTTGACTGCTTAGAAACAATGATACTGTGTTTTCCATTAAGCAATAACATTACTATATTTTAAGACCGAGTAAAGGTCTTATTATTTTTATTAATATATACTAATCTTAGTTTTGACTGTGTTAAATAACAATGTTACTTTCTCAGATAACAAACACGATATTACACGAGAACAAGACTGATAATACTGATTTTGTTATCAGTTTCCTGGTTTTCTGTTGGGTGAGTGAGTAATAACGTTTGAACTGAAAATTTCTTTAGTTGTATACCACTGTTGATTAGGTCTTCTGTTCAATGTTGGAGATACATACGTAGGCAGGATATTACACACTCTTCTTGAAAACCCGTTCAGCGCCAGTAAAGAATGATGTGATAAAAGATATCATCGGTCTCAGTGATGCTTTATGCTTTAGCAGCTTAGAGGTAAAGCATCATCAAATTTGTTGCTTCGTAAACGTCTTTTATAAATATAGTTTCTGCTGCTTTTTATGTTATATATCGCTATCGACGAGGCCCTTTTTATGTTATATCTCTAATCAATATGCTTATTGGGAACCAAGATAGGCCAGTGATGAGTTATATGATATCACACTCATAACCAAGTAACGTAACATGCTTTTACATCTTAGATGTGTCCCGGTGGGACAGCAGTAATTTGTGCTAAAATCTGGGGTTCGATTCTCCGTGGTGGACATAGTGCAGATATCCCATTGTTTAGTTTTATATAAAGAAAGCGACAACTAAGTGTTATACATTACTGAAACAATTTTACATTGTTTAATATCAAGTATATATCTTACTCTGGATAATTTAAGTAACGTTGTTACAACTTGAATTAAACAATGATCTACGTTGTTACTAGTAAAAAGTAACTGTCTTTCTCTGAAAATTTTCATCCTTATCTACATTAGTAGAAAACAGAATAACACATTAAAATAATTATATGATTTTGTCACTTGATTACAACCAAACTGTCAAGAGTTTTGTGCTGCACAATTTTGGTTAAACTATAATCCACTTTAATATTAAAGACTCAATATCCTAAATGAACGCTAAAGTTGTAGTGATAATTTTAACCAGGAAGAACTTACTCTTGGCGAGTAGGTAGCCAAGATGTTTTACATTAATATAATGTTATCGACAGAACTATTAATTCTATAAAAAAGATTTTATCCTAATGGAACTTCCGTCGCAGATATAACTTCCCATATAAGGAGTCGTTAATTGATACGAGTATTGTACCAAGGCTAGCATAATTTAAACTTCGTATTTGTTGAAATGTAAGAACTAAACATATATATATTATACGGGAAACCTGTAAGGTTAAGTGCGTTTAATTTAGCGACACATTTTTATAGTTTACTTTAACAGGAATCACGTGCTTGTTTTTCCTGGCTTAATTTCATCAAGGTTTGACCCCCTAAGGATGACGTCATGAAAAGAATCGAAAAATGTCGTTTTAAGTAAAACTAGAGCAAGCCAACGCATATAACTATTAAAATATATTTTAATCAAATTATTTATGGGGAAATAATTATTAATTATTGTAAAAGAAATATTAAAATTGCTCGTTATTTAAGTTGTTATCGATAAACACCCATCTACAGACAAAACGTCTAAGTAATAGCTGTAAGAGCATATTCTAGCTGGTAATCAAATTCGTAATCACATTCACATATTTTTAAGTATTAGCATTTACCAACTACGTCTAAATATAATTTTCTTTTAAACAATTTTTAACTTACTTTGTAACTTACCTAGCCTTCTTTATACCATGTCTTTCGATTGCGAGGAATGAATATTGTGTTTTCTGAATTTTTAATTTATAAAAGTATTTTTTAAGACAAATTACAATATAGGCTCCAGCTCATTGATTTTTGAACATTAAAATCAAGGTATCTTAGGGTATCAACCAGTTAATCAAAATCAACTTATCTTGTTGTCATGTTAATTTCTTTGAAATCAACCAGATTTGACCGTTAAAAGACGTGTTCTTCCACTGTTATTGGTGGATTTGTAAATGACTACTACTCGATAGTCTTCATTCAGAATACCCATGTACTAATATTGGTCTTTTATGTAGCACTATTCTACCAGTGTTAATTATCCTGAATGCGATGACAATCTACCAATAGTGGTCTTATAGAAGACAGACATTTTACTAAAGTTGGTATGGCAGAAAACTACCAATCTAGTGTTGGTCTATAAATTATGACTCTCTTTGACACTGTTACCACTCTACGAGTGTTAGTGTTATAAAGGACTAAAAGATAAACAGAAATGATCATCTATTAGAGATTACCATTCATTTAATGTATTTTCACAGAAAGAGCTTAATGACGTTCTACCATTGTCGATCTTGTAGAATTCTTCAATTCTATTAAATTTGATTCAGAATAATATTATTATTATCCTTCCAGTAGAAAACTGTCATTTTACCATGATGATTTGGTATATATTTCAGAGTTTGTTCTTATCTACTATTAAATACAGAAGTGAAAGTTGACATAATCAGGTATTAATAGCACTGAGTAATTCTTCGGTTTAAATGTTGAAATTAGGCTTGACATGATCAAGCACTTATACCATAGTCTTAATATTCTCATGTTTACAAACGTTATAAATAAATGTTAATAAGTGTGTACGACAGCACAGATATTTTACTCTTCAGATTTGTTATATAACTTAGTTATAATTTACATCTTATGTTTAATAATCTAAACGTTGATTAAATTTGTTCTTGGATACCATAGAATGTAATTGTCAGGCGAAATAGACTAATTTTACAACTGCTCAATAGATTTTACTTGCGCTATTATCCGGAGCTCAATCTGATCTGCGTTTTCTTTTGTTCCTTAAAGATCTTCGTTACTTTGAAATTTTATCAAGATATTATTGCTGTTAATATATAAACAGACTCAATGTTTGGCACTATGCCGGTTAATTCACTTTTATGTGAAACTACTATTTATAATTAGCAAAATTCAAATCCAGATTTTTACATAAACAGCGTTTGTTATTAGAGACATAGATATACTCATAATTTTCAGGAAAGATTAAAAATTTATCACGCTATATTACAACAAATGTTTCTTTTGTAAAATTGAAAACTGTTAAGCACATTCATATTAAAATACTTCTATTTTTAATACAAATCATTTACTAGCATCTCAGGATTTGAAAGTTCTGTTAAATTAATTTTGAGTTTCAAGAGTTAAACTTGGTTGGATGCCCAATGATATTTAGAAGTTAAAAGCTGAGTTTAATGACGATTGTATTAACTGTATTAATTTACAACATCAGTACACGTCAGTTAATGTCATTTATCTCTATCAGAATGTTTTTTTACACATACTTATCACATTTGACGAAATTTAGTACTTCACAGTTTGTTGTTTAGATTTTTTTCACGTCTTTTTTCGTTTAAAAAACAGTCTTATTATTAATCAATCAAAAATTATTACAAGAGTCTAGCCAATAAAAACGTACAATAAAATTTACTCCGTCGGGTATACTTCTTACTTGAGTCTATGAAAAAATTATCCCTGTCAGAAAACAATGAAATAGAACAAATCCAAGTGCAAGAGAAAAGTAGAAGGAGTTTAGTGTGAAGATGTGACTAAAAAACCATATAATACTAATTAGTTAACTTACGTGTGTTAATATATGTTTATAAAAAGTCATAGTGTAGTGCGTGTGAGAAGAGATTATGAGTAAATGGTTTGATATTTTTTATTAGGTAGTGTTACATACCTGAATTGAACAAGAATATGTACAAAATAGTTACATTGGTGGGATTTTAATAACGCCACAGATGTATAACACGTAAAGTTTTTCTCCGTGTTTTAATTGCTAGAAGATAATCAGGCTAAATTTAGACGTTTATGATGGTTTATAGTGCAAAGTTAAGTTAATGACAATAGCCATTTTGAAAGAATATATATTTTTATGTATAATTATCAAAACGTATGAGGTCCGTTTCACTAGATATGTATTTCAACATTATTACGTTAATCATTTGAATTCAGTACTAAATATATATATACCAGTTTAGATAGACATTTTGGCTGATTTAATGGTCCAGCCAATCCGATTGGTTCAGGTATTGAATGGATGACTTTCTGAGTAGTGATTTATGGCTGACGAAAGATAGGTTTTAAATGTCATTTTTAGATATCTCTAATTTGAAATTCTTAGTGAATTAATTGAAAAATAAAAATAATTTCAGTCTAACATGATTTTATCGCAAAAAATGGATTATTATTGATTTTTATCCATTTGATAGACACTAAGTCAAAAAAAAATTAAAAATTGTTTTCACAATGGTTCGATTTCACACGATATTTATTTCCCCATAAGCGCTTGAAAATGAACTGTATGATGGACTGAAAAAACGATGATTCAAGAGTATTGTCAGTTGTTGTATTGTTATTGTTCATCGCTATCAACCTGAATAAATAATACCTTTTGAACATTTGTGTAAAAAACGGATCTTTAGGAATTAAAAATTAACAAGAAGTAAATTACAGACATAAATAATGAACCTTTTGTATGTATACATGTTTTAAGATTATTTTTATGAATTGTGCAATATACAGAACAAACATTTCCAATATATTGAGGCTCGACTGCAATATTATTACCTTATTAAGACAAAGCCAACAGTTATAAAATATTCGCCAAAAATCTAACAAACAAATTCTAAATGCCGAAAAACGAAAAACAAAAATTCAAAAGATAAATGATGACACATGATGCAAGGGAACAAATAGTTTCCAGAATAAAAAAGCGAAACGTTTGAAAACATAGTTATGTTATTTAACTGCGATTTTAAATATGTTATGCTGGTATAAGAGCTAATTTTTAAGTGAAAAATTTTACTGTAAGAGCATATTATTTGATATCTTGTGAACAATTAATACTTCTACTGTTCTCAGGTTAAAGTACATAATTGTGCAAAATATATATAGGTTAAATGTAATAAAATAGTAGAGAATTTAGAATGAACAAAGTCAACTCTAGCGTATATAAAGAGAAAAGGGAAAACAATGTCGTAAACAGACAGTACACCTCGATCGAAACATACTTTGTGGATAACAGCAGGAAACACAGTTCTCCTTAAGTAAAGCTCATTTGTGTGTATAAGGTAGTTAATAGAGATGCTTTATCTTGAACAAAGTAGAGTTTTATGTATAAAGCAAAGAACAGAGATAGAAACTATACCTCGAAAAAGCAAAGCAAATTCGGACATATCAAGATAAGAAGAGAAACGCTTTTTCTTCAACCAAGAGTTTTATGTATTATGTTTGTTTGTTTTGAATTTCGCGCAAAGATATACGAGGGTTATCTGTGCTAGCCGTCCCTAATTTAGCAGTGTAAGACTAGAGGGAAGGCAGATAGTCATCATCACCAACCGCCAACTCTTGGGCTACTCTTTTACCAAGGAATAGTGGGATTGACCGTCACATAATAACGCCTCCACGGTTGAAAGGGCGAGCATGTTTGGTGCGACGGAGATTCGAACCCGCGACTCTCAGATTGCGAGTCGAGCGCCCTAACCACCTGGCCATGCCGGGCCCGAGTTTTATGTATAAAGCAGAGAACAGAGAAAGACTGTTCTTTGAGCAAAGTAAACTCTTGTGTATATAAGGAAGAGTCTTAGGACGTACCTTGAAAAAGCGGATTCGGGTATACTACAACAAAGCAGGTTGGGATATATTGTAACATAAACATTAGAAATACTGTACCTTGAGCAGCAGAATGTTTTGAAGAGTAGAGGCTTTTATCGGACGATAAAAGTTTACGAATGTTAGTGAACCACAGAAAAACGTTTATGAATGATAATAGCAAGCAGAGTCGTCAAATTAAGATAATTTTTTATAACTGATGATAATGAACAAGCACTAAAACATCAACAAATATTCATTACTGACGAGAAGAATTATAAACTGCGTATAAATAGTTGTAAATGATGCTGACAGACAGGCACTTTTTAATATTACTAAAATTCTACTTAGTAGATAACAGTTTTGTAAATCTCATTATCTCTCTTAGATTTTATAAATTTCATTCTAAAATTATCTTAAAACAAGAACGTTATATAATGCTACTTGACATTTTAAATCTTGCAATAAGTACAAATATTTCAGATTACGAGATGACGCAAAAGTTTAAAAGTTTTAAATGTAATTATTCTGAATAGTTTCTTTACTAATTTAATGTGTTATACAGAATATTTTATTTTGCAAATATTTACTTTTAAAGCTAATTAGAAACGTTAGACTAAAGCACTCGTACGATAACTATGAAACACATCATTGGCAAAGTATGCTTAGTAAACTTTTTGAAATTGCGTAATGTCAGTTAAAGCTTTATCTTCGTTAATTAGTTCAAAAAGTTGAAAAAACAAACAAACAAACAGTGGTATGAACTCAGTGATATTCATTGTATTTATACAAGAATCAACTCTGTTTCGGATCAGTATACGAGTCTAATTTTACCTGCCAAGTGATCGCCTTGAGTAAATTACTTTTTCTGATTTAAACTGATAAAATAAGAGTTTTGTTACTATTTACAGTTGGAAATATCAAATTTAATATTTCTCTGCCTGAGGACTACGGTCTTATCTGAAACAAAACTGATAAACATATATTAAAGTCTTGCTAAGTATTTTATTGTATTTGGAACCTCTATAAAGTATTACTTATGTAAAGAAAAAGTTTGTTGAATTTCGCGTAAAGCTAAACAAGGGTCGTCTTCTCTAGCGTCCTTAATATTGATACACTAAAGGTAAGGCAGTTAGTCAATATCACCCACCGCCAACTCTTGGGATAGTAGAATTTGATCTTCACTTTTATAAAGCATCCACGGTCTCAAAGCGTGGAGCAAAATGTTGTTTAGCGGTAATGTAACGTAAACCATGGAATATCAGATCTTCAGTTCCGTCACGATAACCATTGAGCCATGCTTGGCAATGGATTCGAAACATTAAAAAGTTAAATAAGTTATTCAAAACTTAAGTGTTTTATGAAACATATTGTTAACAAATTAAATTAAAACTTTTTAAAAAGTATTTCCCAGATATATATATATATATATTTGTTTTTGTTGTTATTGAAATATTTTTTCTCAACATCAGGGAATATCTTAATCTTAAAATTATAATGTGACGGTCAATCCCACTATCGTTGGTAAAAGAGTAGCCCAAGAGTTGGCGGTGGGTAGTGATGACTAGCAGCCTTCCCTCTAGTCTTTCACTGCTAAATTAGGGACGGCTAGCGCAGATAGCCCTCGTGTAGCTTTGCGCGAAATTAAAAAAAAAACAAGCAATTTTTGAGCTTATTGCTTGGGTTCATCACTTTGGTGGTTACAAGGCCCCAAATAACATGAGTTACACAGAAAAAATGTAAACAAAAATACCATCAATATTGCAGTTAGTCTCATTAATTACTGCTATAGTCCTCTATATGTTTTATATAGAAAATGAGTGACGTCACGTCACATTTCGCAGGTAAGTATTTAACAATGAGTATTGTAACAGGCAAAATCATAACCGTACCAGTATGTTGCAACATATAGAACCCACTGACAGGTGAACTCTATTAAAACAAATCGGTAATTTGAAGGTTAAGAATATATCGTTAATTTGTATGGTGTTTTCATAATTATGTGTTTATTATAATGATAAAAACGACTTTTTTAATAGTAGTAACTATAGTCTAACTTCGGAAAGGTCTAATACAGACTGATATACTCTTGAAGAAGAGAGGTCTAATTTCCGAAAGCAGTCTAATACAGACTGATATACTCTTGAAGAAGGGAGGTCTACCTTCAGAAAGGTTTAATACAGACTGATATATTCTTGAAAAAGAGAGGTCTACCTTCCGAAAGCAGTCTGCTACAGACTGATATAGTCTTGAAGAAGAGAGGTCTACCTTCCGAAAGCAGTCTGCTACAGACTGATATAGTCTTGAAGAAGAGGTCGACCTTCCGAAAGCGGTCTAATACATACTGATATAGTCTTGAAGAATAGAGGTCTACCTTCCGAAAGCAATCTGCTACAGACTAATATAGTTTTGAAGAATAGAGGTCTACCTTCCGAAAGCAGTCTAATACAGAGAGGTGGAAACAAGGAAGTAATCATTCAGAAGTAAAAGCCTATAGAAAGTTTGTAGTATTCATTCACAATTTCCAAAAAAAAGAAAGAAAAAAGACTAGATCAGGGATAGGCTTCATACTTATCACTAAAGTATTGTAATTTCTGCCCAACCTGAGGAGACAGAAAAAAAACATCATGTGACAAAGATACAAAAATACGCACATTTTACATTTAAAGTATAATAACAGAAAGAAACCTATAAAATATAGCTTGTTTGTTTGTAATTAATCACAAAGCTACACAATGGGCTATCTGTGCTCTGCCCACCACGGGTATCGAAACCAGGATTCTAGCATTGTAAGTCCGCAGACATACCTATGTGCCACTTGGGGGGGGGGGGCTAAAATATAGCAGAATGTATTCAATATATTCGCAAAGAGAGCTAATTCATGAACACTAAAATTTTTATCAGTTCTTGATGTTTTGCTGTTGCTTTAATCCACATAAGATATAACGTTGCTTGGTTTCGTTTCGTATTCATGTCTCTTCTGTGGTTTAACAGAATTGGTGAAACGCCAGTGACTATCAAGAAGTCGATGTTCCCCCTGCTAAAAGGTGTTGAATGGTTTCTAAGATTTTTTACAGTTTTTTTTTCGAACTGATAATCAATGCTTCCATGTTTTTTTCATTATATACATATTACATAATATTGGTAATTCTTCTACCTATGAAAACTTATCTTGGCTGATACGTTAAAGAGAAAAAAGTCAAAAATAGTCTTTGAAATAGTTTTTGAAGCTAAAATATGAGGCAAAATCCGTAATTTAAAAGTAGCTTGGGTCATGTCAGCAAACTTAAAAATAATATTTTTTGTTAAAGTTGCTTTGAAACTGGCAAAATATTGTGCATTTTTGTAGTTCACAATCGTGTCTACTTGTTTGAATCTCGTTATTGTCATTCAATGGTTATATATTGGTGCAGTAGGATATATGTTTACTGTCACGAAAGAAAAATGAAGGTTACTCACGACAGATGTTCCATCTTCTTGATAACCACCTGACAGTAGCTTTGTTTTGTGAACTATAGTGCGTGATGTCTCTTTATTGATCGAGATAATCATTTCAACAACATGATGCAGGTAAAAAGCTTGTACACTGGGAATTCATGCTTTACATGGTAATCCAATACACAAGGACTGTTATTATGATATAAGATCTCTAATCACAATTAGATCTTATTTCGAAAGTACAATTTTTTTTTCATAAAGGTGAATCTTCTGTAAAAACAAATCTACTTTATTAATGTATTGCATGAAAGACATTGTTTAGATGAGAACAATGACATAAAGGTTGTGACGGTTAAACATTGTTGCAGTTTTTTGTTTTAGTAGAATGTTCTTGAAGAAGCTGCAAAGCGAAACTTTGAGTATCCAAGTATTTCTAGTATTAAATCGTTTTTTTTATGCATCAATATGTACTAGAGAAATTAAATGAATTGTTGCAATGTTTCTGATTTCAACATACATTTAAACATTGTGTCAATTATAATAAACATTTCTTCTAGTTGTTAAAAAAATTCACCTGCTGAACAATCTATAATGACTTTTGTTTCAATTTATTATTTTAAAGTTTATTGAAATTTGAATTGCTTTTTAAATATCTGAGTAAATATTCGTCTAAACCGCTCATAATGAGCTGAATAATTGGGACTAGCTTTTTTTTTTCTTTTCTTGCAGTTAAACGGAGTTTATGTTGGGATTCACTTTTTATACATAATCAATACACACACACACACACATATATATGTGTGTGTGTGTAACCATTTTACAGGTTTTTACAGGCCAGGAAAGCTATTTATTGTTTACATGGTAGCCTATGATATATTCCTTAAAAATTAAAGTTATAGCTGTAAAATCAAAGGGGCTTACAATAGCGTTTATTTGTTATGTGCGGATGTTCACTTTCATTAGCAAGTTAGGAAAAATATTGTACCCATAAATATACTGTTAATTATATTATTTTATTCACGCGTAACCACGATAACACTTAAGTGTATGTAACAGTGTCATAGCGGTATGTCAGCGGACTTGCAACGCTGGAACCAGGTCTCGATACCCGTGGTGAGGTAGAACACAGATTTTGCAACTTCCAACACACAAGACTTAAAAAAACATCCTACTGAATGTTTATGGATAATTTAATGACGTTACATTTCGCTCACGATTTGTTTTGTATTTTTCTTTACAGTAAATGTTGAGGAATAACTCCATCACCGACCGTAATAACAGTTATAGAATTCATAAGTTTTTCAGTCGCCAGGTAGGACACCTGCGATGAAAGTTTTTATAGCTGTTTTTATGAATACTTGAATAAAAGATTTCTTATCCCTCGTTTTCCCATCACTATTCGTGTACTGCATAATGTGATTTTTGAAACACTCTAGTGGGTTGATTACTCGACTGATAGAAAAGAAGTTATTTATTAAAGTAAAGTATTATGTAACATATTTATATACAGAAAAAGAAAACTATTTTTATTGATTATAATTTTGTGTTTTATTTATATGATTTTATTATTATTATTGTAAACTCTTTCTGAAATGTTTCAGGTAAAGTAGTTTTTTAAACCTAATCCATAATATATCTTATTTTTTCCATTTCTATTACAAATGATGCTGTAACTTCGAAAAGCCGTTTCACAACACAATATTCGGAATATTAATATTTGCAACTACCATGTATATTATCCTGCACTGAGTGTGCTATAGTTGTCACTATTTATAGTTTTGCTAGGTGTTTCATAGTTTCAACTACCAGGTTTATTATATTAGGTCGTCAAGAAATTAATGCCGCTTTTTTTTTTTTTGGATGAAAAAACCCAAACAACTTATATATCAAAATAAACATTTATTAAATGAAATAGTCTCCATTCTTATCGATGATGTTTT